>NW_005871048.1:38203629-38205218 GCF_000147115.1 Myotis lucifugus | reverse complement strand
CAAGAAGGGCCAGCACACCCCCAGGCTGGCACAACAGGCAGTTCACCTGCGCCAAAGCCTCTCTCCACCTACCCCTGCTCCCGCTATAAAATTCATACCCCCATACTCTTTCCCTCCAGACAACCCCTGTGAGGAGGAAGTGTCCTCTGAGAGGGTAGGTCTCAGCCTGGAATGTCTGGTGTGCGGATCCACCTGGAAGGCAGGAGGGCGTTGGGAAATAGAGGACTCACAGGGGTAAGTCTCAATGTGCAGGTGGATTAGAAGAACCTGCAGCACCAGGTGCTCCCTACACATTGAGGCAAGTAAAGGTCAGGGAGGAGAAAGTTTGCTAGGCAAGAACAGGCAGGGCACATAGCCCAGGGCAGCAGGGCCTGCGGGCTCTGGCTGAACTGGGAGCTTGTGTCCCACGTAAAGAGGCAGCCACTGACCCCTCCCAGGCCTTCGGTTCTGCGTGGGAACATGGCCCCCCCCACCCCACCCCCACCCCGCCAGGTTTTTGCTGTCTGGTTTTTGAGATTTTTTTTAGGAGAAGAACAGAACCAATCAGTTTTTTTTCCATGTTGACAACTAATTTAATTATTTTAAACACTGTGTGGCCCTGCAGAATACAGGAGAAGTGAAATAACTATGGGCCCCACTTGGTTACTAGGGAACACTGAAGGAAGAGTCCACTCAAGGCCAGATCTGCTTCCAGGGGTGCTGAAACACCACCCTTCCCAGCTCTAACACGTAACACACAGCTATTTAACCTGCAGGAGGCCCTTAATCAATCAAGCCAGGAGCAAAGTGCAACATTGTCAGCCTCTTTATACCTCGGATCCATATCTTGACCCTGAAAACAGTTCAAACCATTCTTTTTTCTTTTTCCTCTTCTAGCTGAAAAAAAACAAAAACAAAAACAAAACAAAAAAAAACAAAAACAAAAACAACAATAAAAACCTAAACCTGCAAATCTTTCCCCAGAAAGTTTCTCTGGAGAGGCAGCACTTAATTTTAGAGACCTTTGCTTCCAGGTCATTAGTCAGGAATGTTCCAGGTGGATCCCCAAGCCAACATGTTTTGAACTTGGACAAAAGCCCTGAGTGACCTTGGGCAAGGTACTTAGCCTATCTGATTTCCTTCTTCTGCTCGCTAAGAAAAACTACTGCAGTGGGAGGAAAGCACAAAACCAAGAGCTCTGATAGTTCATCTTTCAGACCCTTTGGGCCTCAGTGTCCCTACAAAAATATTCCTGGAACAGGTCTAAGGCCCTTGGGGGCCGAGGGTCTCTACCAGCCCTCTGCTCAGAGCAGGCCCCTCTGGGAACTCAGGAATGCCCCCTGGAAAAAGTGTGAAATGGGTGATGTTTGAATTCTTTGAGCTTTATCCCACCTCCTGTTACCTGATGCCCTAGCCTAGCTGAACTCTCCATGCCCCAGGGACACTTCATTGATTCAACAGCCTGGTTATTTTACTAAATGACACAGCAAGGTATATGCATACATACACATAAAGAAAATATTAGGTACATGTGAATATCACTTGTACCAAAAACTACGTAGTGAATTTGTGCCCCCCTTTTTTTCAAGGTTCAGAAGGTACCAATGCCC
>NW_005871048.1:38184302-38203529 GCF_000147115.1 Myotis lucifugus | reverse complement strand
TCATGCTGAATGCACTAAGTGTTAGTGTTGAACTATCTCTCATCCCGACTTGGAAGCAAGTTTATTATTCAGCATAAAAGGAAGTATTTGAACTCACAGAGTGTGATTCTCTGCAACTTTTCAAAGCAGCAAGACTGGACAGACAACTTTTAGGACAATAAGACATATTTCCCTGTTCCGAGTACCACCTTGCTATTTGGAGGGCCAAAGTTTTGCCACCCTGAAAGCTGCCTTTGGGGATATTGATTCTAAGCTGTTTATTAAGAAACAAAAGACTCAGAAAGAACCTTTGACCCCCTCCCCTTTCCTGCCCAATAGATTCAGAGAGAAAACCCTGCTTCGGGAAGGCAATCTTAGGCTGTGCCTAAGCCTACTGTGAATTAAGTATGGTAAATAGGAAGACCTCAGGAAACAGCCTGTCCGTTAAATACCTACCCCCTGTGTGCCATTGCTTCTGAGTTGCCCAAGAATTTGCCTTCCATGTGTGTTCCTTCTTCCTCAACTACCAGTAGATCACCCAGTCTCATTTCTGAAATTTTCTCCTTTGTCCAAAAATGCCAAATATACCCAATGTTGCCTCACCGTCTTTGGGGTTTTCATGCTTGTGTGAATTCCCCGTGCACATGTACTGAAAATTTTAATTTTCTCCTGTTAATCTCTCTGTTAATTTGATTATTAGCCCAACTAGAAGAACTTAGAAGGTGGGAGAAAAAGTATTCATTTTTTTAAACCCATACACTATCTTAACTAGACAATTATAGCTATATAGGAGATCAACATTAAAAAGGACATGAATTTTAGTGAATATAGATGATATATATTTAAATGATAAAAATGAGCCTTTCCCCCCTAAAAGTCCCTTCTATTGCGTCTTCATTCAGTTTTGAACCACTCTTTCATGGAACTAAACATGTAAACAAGTTTTTGTGAATTTCACAATATTGCCTAGGTGAATGGAACCCTTTTCCCATCCTACTCTTATTACTTTCTTAGGTTATACAGACCCAGCTGGCATTTTGTAATGACAGATTTGCACACACAAAAAAGAATTTAGGGCAAGAACAACATGGGACTGTAAGGTACTATAGGGCATGCATCGCACATGGTTTATATTTCTTTCTTTCTACCCCTCCTCAACATTTACATGGGACACCACCCCCCACCCCCACCCCCTCCTAAAGAAGGTGTCAGAGAAATTGCTGAATCTGCAGAAGAACTGAATAGAGGGCAGTCCAGCAAATGCTTTAGTACACGATGCATGAGAATTAGAATCAAACAACAGTCAGGTGGAAAGGCTGTCTGCAAGCTGAACCCCAGCTACTCCAGCTCTGGGCAGAGGGCGCGGCAAGTTCCCTGCACCTCACCCGCGTTCATTTGCTGTATTGGAGCTCCTTTCTGATACTCTTTTCAGGGCACAGTTTCACCATGTTCCCAACTCATCCCCTCTCTAAGAAGTGAGTGCTTATCTGAAAGCCCCTCCTGCCTTCTTTTCTCCGAGAAGGTACTCATTGATCACTTCCCTCTGGATTCCCCCCTAATACTTACAGCCTTGCATTATTCACTTAGACGCTGCTCATGGAGGGAGGACATGCAGAGTGAATTCCCCTCAAGCTCTCTTCTAAGCCAGTGAATGGAAACCGGCACCACGCTACTTCAGACAGTGCTTGGTGGATGCTCAAAGCCTCCCATGACCCCTAGATTTTTTGTTTTTCTATTCTTAAGCACAACCCATCATTCACCTACCTTTATCTATGAAGCTTGGGTTTTTCCTGACCCCTCTTTTTTGCCCTGGTCCCTACCTAGACAGTGGAGCAATTAGAACATGCTAATGAAATTTTTACACCTGTTGTTCCTGGAGCTGGAGCCAGTATGACCCACCGTTACTACCGGGTTTTTCTCTAGCTGGATGCATTCTCACCGCCTGGTCCTGTCCACCATGCGCAGCTCCTGGAAAAGACAAATCCATACTTTTTAAAAATATATTTTATTGATTTTTTTACAGAGAGGAAGGGAGAGGGAGAGAGAGTTAGAAACATCGATCAGCTGCCTCCTGCACACTCCCTACTGGGGATGTGCCCGCAACCAAGGTACGTGCCCTTGACCGGAATCGAACCCGGGACTCCTCAGTCCGCAGGCTGACACTCTATCCACTGAGCCAAACCGGTTAGGGCACAACAACTTCATACTTTTGTTTTATAGGACTGTTTCTAGAAATTGAACGGGTTGACTGGTTGGAGTGAAGGACCTTGCGTTGAAAGCATGTAAGTGACTTTCCAAGAGACTCCAGTGTCTTCCCTTCTCAGACATGTCACAGTTGCCACTCTCTCTCTCTGAACTCCATGCCAATATTACACCTATATAAGCCTGCTGTGCTGCTGCTCTGTTCTTTTCTGGGTGGGAGACACTGGGATGCAGGTACTTGTTAATTTACATTTAGGCCATTTGCCAGCGTTTAGCTCCCTACCGTAACCAGATGCTGTTTGCACGTACCTACAAATTAGTGTAGAACTTCTCCTTCACAACGGGGCTTGTTGGAATCAAAGACCCAGGGAGAGACAAGGAATTGATTTTAGGACCCCAGTTTGAGGAAGGCAAGTGATGGAGGATGCACCACAAAATTAATTTTGGAGAGAATTGAGATTGAAGTTAGTAATTCATTGGTATAACAAATATTCATTGGATATATAAGCAATGAATAAAACTGGAAAGTGGATAAACTAGAACAGCAGACAATTAAGAACTCTAAGTCATGGAGACCCAAGAACTCTTTGAGGAAGAAATGAAAACTATCTGGAAATAGAAATTTTATATATCAACTCTTCTCTTCCCTTTCCTTTTTTATGTTCTAAAATAGGATTCTTTCATCAGAGGCATCAGTGAAGCCTGATGGAGGCATCATAGGAGGAGAGTCAATGCTGTAATGCTGTCCAGGTACAAGGTTACAGAGGAGGAGGAGAGGGAACGTGTGGCCTCTTCCCTTGTGGCCCTCCCTGCCCACTAGATCCTGGGTTGTGTGTTGTTGTTGTTGTTGTTGTTTTAAGGGACTAAGAAACCATATCAAGGGAAATCAACAGGAGTGTAACTCCAAAACCTCATTTTCTGACCAAGACCCTGCCACAGAGTAGATACCCTGTGTCAGCTGAATTCTATTAAAATGTGTATTATCTATTATCACAAAGAAGCACTAACTTAAGTAGCGGAATTAGAAGACATTCTAATAATGAATATAATAATAATAGAATGAAGAATGAGCAAATCACTTAAGATTTAAAGGTGTTATTTATAAATTTGTTTAAAAACAAATTAGTGTAGAAATTTATTTTAAATTTAAAAAATAGTGTAGAAATAAACTAAAAACGAGTTTAGACCTTCTGGTCCCTGGCGGGTGGGGTAGAATCTGAGGTATATCCTTGGAATTTGCCTGCCATGTAATCTTGAAAAGAATTTAGCTGTGAATGGGCCACATTTTCAAAATTTTGATCAAATGTTTTATGGCTTATTGAAAAGGACTTCCCACTTAATGGACCAAATCCTTTCTATAGCATTTCCAGCTAAATGCTTTCTTCCTTTTTTTAAAAAAGCACCACATACAATTTCAAGGAAGCATTATTTTAAGACTCAAGTTTATACCAGTTAACAAATTTTCTGAGAAGATATAAACTCCAGACATTCAAAAGAGTTTAATGTAACCACATTTTAAAGGACACTTACAGTTAACATTATAGTTTGCAAAAGAAATTCCTAATTCTGTCCTATTTTGTTTAACTTTACCTCCTGGGATGTTTTCAATTATTTCAAGAGATTGTAGAATCCACTCTCAAAGTAAAAATAATTTAAATTCATTTAAAAATAATTTAAATAAACATTACTAGATAACATGTAGCACTTGGAATGGGAAGAAGGGCTGAGGGTTTTGTGAACTCTAACAATAAACACTCAGGGTTTAAGATGACTGAACATTAAGCCGTGTTTTTCTGGTGACTGTCATGCCTCCCCTCCCCCGCTCAGCCTTGTGACTGATGAGCGGAAGGTCCCTGTCTTACACTTCAACAACACCACCCTTACTCTATACGTCTTTGCTCAGAGTAAATTCTCACAAAAATATGGACCATAATAACCCGGATACTCCAGCATGCTTAGAATACAGAAATTTTAGGAAAATGAAAAGAAGCTGCTATGGACCGACTGTGTCCCCCCTCCCCCCAAATTTATATTTTGAAGCCCAAACCCCAATGTGATGGAATTTGGAGGCAGGGCCTTTGGGAGGAAATTGGGGTCAATTTAGGTTCTGAGAATGGGGCTCTCATGATGGGATGAATGCATTTATAAAACCCTGGCTGGTGTGGCTAGGTTGATTGAGCTTTGTCCCATGCACCGAGTTGTCCCATGTCCCAGGTTACTGGTTTGATTCCAGGTCAGGGCACATGCCCAAGTTGTGGGCTCGATCCCCAGTCTGGAGCGTGCAGGAGGCAGCTGATGGATGTTTGTCTTTCACGTGCATGTTTCTCTCCCTCTCTCTCTAAATTCAATAAAAACATATTAAAAATTTTTTTAAACAAACAAATAAAAATAAACAGAAGACACAGGAGATTCTGTCTTCCACCCTGTATGCATGCAAGCAGTAAAGAAAGGCCATGTGAGGACCTAATGAGATGGCAAACCGGGAAGAGGGCCTCCTCAGGAACTCCATCAGCTGGAACCAGGATCTTGGACTTCCCAGCCTCCAGAATTGTGAGAAACAAGTGTCTGTTGTTTAAGCTACTCTGTCTGGTCTATGATATTTTGTTATAGCAGCCAGAGCTGACTGAGACAGAGGCCCTCACAAACCAGCTGTTTTTACTGACCTGGCTTAGAAATTGTAGAGAACAAATGATCATCTTTATATGTAGTAGGCAGACCCTATTTGTTAATGTCATTACTTGCCCGGACCCTATTTGTTAATGTCATTAGTTGCCTGGACCTAAATAGATTTCTACTATGATTGTCAAATCTTTATCGATCACCTACTTATTCTGGGCAAAGGTCAAATTCCAACTGTATGAAAGCTCTCAATTTTTAAACTCCAAGTCTCTAGAAAAAAAATCCTAGCTTGGAAGATCAGTAGGCTTTCAACAGCTGTAACTCCCCACATTGCTGTCTTAGACCCTCTGGGTTACTTCTTTTATTTACTACTTGGGGTGTATACATGAAATCTTGGTACAATACTCCAAGTGCTAACTTTTTTTAAGTAATAGGACAACATAAATATTAAATAAATTAGCATTTGCTAAAGTCTCAAAGGAGGGCACGAATAAAGGTATTTGATACAGAATTTCAGAGGAGGAAATAGTCAAGTTAAATTGCAAAAAGGAAAAAACAACACAAAAATAGCCATCCAATAGCCCAGGTAAGAGCTTGAACCAAAGTAGTAGTGGCGATGATGAGAGTGTAAAAAATAATATAAACAGAGCCAATCCAAGTGGAGTCAGAGCTGCCAGCCCAGAGGATCTGCCTTCTCCATCTTACTCCTCAAACCTTGGGAATGTTCAAACTGGACAAAATAACTTTAGACTGGGCCTAAAGAAGCATTGTTTGCAAAGATAGCAAGAAAACAAACATTATGACAACCTACTGAAAATAAAGACATTCTTTAGAATTAGCATCACTCTGTTAGCTTATTTGCACCTTCAGAAATTTCTTCCTTAGCTTCATACCCATAGAAATTCCTCCTATTCCTGTCATTGTTCTCCTTCCCTTTCTCATAAATACCTCCAGCCTTCACCTCCTATTCAGAACAGTACTCGGATCTATACCTGAATCAGTGCTTCCCAAACTGCTATTTTTTTTTTAAATCTCAAACTCTTGTTGCTTCTCACTTTGGCCTTTTATTTTTAGGTTCACAAGAGCAAAGAAGAAAGAAGAGGCATTAACAAACGATAGAGATAGTCAAAGACCCACCGAGTCTTAGCGACTGCTAAGGAATGGTCCTAGAGCAGTGGTTCTCAACCTTCTGGCCCTTTAAATACAGTTCCTCATGTTGTGACCCAACCATAAAATTATTTTCGTTGCTACTTCATAACTGTAATGTTGCTACTGTTATGAATCGTAATGTAAATATCTGATATGCAGGATGGTCTTAGGCGACCCCTGTGAAAGGGTCGTTCGACCGCCAAAGGGGTCGTGACCCACAGGCTGAGAACCGCTGCCCTAGAGGAATCCACAAAGATTGAGGTTTTGAATCTAAGAGACTGAACTGTATATACTAATAGGGTATGGCAATCGGAGGAAAGAGCCATTGGTAGATCGGGGGGTGATGTGGAAGTGGACAATTCTGACTTTTTTTTTTTTTTTTTTTTTTTTTTTTTAATATATTTTATTGATTTTTTACAGAGAGGAAGGGAGAGAGATAGAGAGCTAGAAACATCGATGAGAGAGAAACATCGATCAGCCGCCTCCTGCACATCTCCTACTGGGGATGTGCCCGCAACCCAAGTACATGCCCTTGACCGGAATCGAACCTGGGACCTTTCAGTCTGCAGGCCGACGCTCTATCCACTGAGCCAAACCGGTTTCGGCAATTCTGACTTTTTTACCTGTTGAGTTTGAGATGACAGTCATGTTTATAGCATGACAAAAGGCAGGCATTGGTGAGACCTGCTTTCCACGCCGACGACGTGGTGTTCCTTGGTTCACTATAGCCTTTTATAGTTGGGCTGAGCAGATCCAGATGTGAAGTTAACTCTTGACTAACTGAGCACCCGAACTTTAACAGCTGGTTAGCGACAGAAAGGAAAAAAAAAGGAGAGGCTTTAAAATAAAACGGGTCCCCACCAAAATGTTTAAGCAGTACATTGTGAAAGTGTGGCAATTTCTGCTTAGAGACTAGACCATCCTGTGGTCAACCTCTACCTATACCCTAAGTGAAGAGCTAGGAGAGCTAGGAGTCACTAGCAAATCCCCAAATGGAGAAGCCAGTTACCAGGAAGTGTGTCCTAGCAGTCCCCGAGGGAGCCGCTGGGTTTTGGAGCAGAAGCCACAATCCCTTTATCATATAATAAGTACTTTCCTAGAAAGATGTGCATATTTGCACATCTAAATTGCTAGCCTATTATTTCAATGAGGCTTTGTTTTGAAATAATATAGATTTGCCTTAATCAAGAAAATTAAATGAATCTGAACTAAAAACTGGAAACCAACAACCTAAGACATTACTTCTATTTTGACTATATTAACAGGATGCATGTTTCTTTAAAAAAAATATTTGAGCCCTGGCTGGGTGGCTTAGTTGGTTGGAGAGTCATCCCTTGCACCAAAGGGTGTGGGTTCGATTCACAGTCAGGGCACATACCTGGGTTGCGGTTCAATCCACAGTTGGGGTGCGTATGGGAGGCAATTGATCAATGTTTCTCTCTCACATTGATGTTTCTCTCTCTCTCTCTCTCCCTCTCTCTCTCTTCCTTCCTCTGTCAAAAATCAATAGAAACATATCCTTGGGTGATGATTAAATATCTATCTATCTATCTATATTTGAAAAGCATTGCAAACACAGAGAAAGTTAGAGAAGATAAAATATCAAATACTTATAGTATATGTACTAGAGGCCCGGTGCACGACATTTGTGCACTGGGAGGGGGCGGGGAGGGCGTCCCTCAGCCTGGCCTGTGCCCTCTTGCAGTCTGGGACCCCACGGGGGATGTCCACCTGCCAGCTTAGGCAGGAGAGGAAGTAGAGACTTCCGCCACCACCTCTGCGCTTGCCAGCCATGAGCCCAGCTTCTGGCTGAGAGGCACTCCCCTTGTGGGAGTGCACTGACCACCAGGAGGCAGCTCCTGCATTGAGCGCCTGTCCCCTGGTGGTCAGTGCTCATCATAGCGACCGGTCGTTCTGCCATTCGGTCGATTTGCATATTTGCCTTTTATTATATAGGATCACTTGGATGCAACAAATGCCATATTTGCTTCAGTTTTTAAAGGGAAATTAAATGTTATAGATATATTTGATGTTCCTTGTCTACCTTCTCAGGTTCCATTCCCTTCCCTAGTTTCTCAGGGGTTATTGCTATTCTGAAATTGGTACGTTTTTCCTGTGCATGTTTACTGCATACATATGTCCCAATATGTATCCTGTAATATTATTTTATATGTTTGTAATTGCACATAAATGAACAGCACATTGTATTTACCATTCTCTATCTTATTTATATATTTTAATGTGCTTACCCATTCTGTCACTAAAGGACATTTAAATTGTTTCCAGTTTTCCCCTGGAATATCAGAATTCTTTCTTAGCCAAAACTCAAGGACTCAGGTCTAACATCTGGTGCCATTCACCATTAACATCTGTACGAGTTTTCCTCTGTGTGGGGGCTTTTCTAGAGGATCTTAGTAGATGTGGAATTGCTGGGTTTCAGGAAAGGTACATCTGTACCTTAACTATTCCTCAAAATGATTGCTCAAAGTACTCACCTCCCGACATTGTGTAAGAGCTCCTGATAACCCTCACTTGTTGAACATTTAAATTTTTGTCAACATAGGGATGTTTTCATTTTTATTATTCAATAGTGAAGCTTCTTTCAAAATATCCAAGCTTTCCTGGGTCAGTTAGAAGTTTGTTTGCCTCTAGTTAACTAAGACAGAGTGTTCCAGAAGGGCAATATATGAGTCAGGCAGAGCAAATTAAGCTAGGACTAAGAGCTCCTGCCAAAGACAGATCAATCTGAGATTAAGATAAAGCATACTTGAAGTTAAAACCAATGGGAAAGAATGAATGATTTTAAAAAATTGATTCAGAACAGGTTTACAGGTATGTGGTAGAGCTCTTTACTGAGCGCCTTTCAGATCTTATCGCATCAATGCCTATGAGTCCAACAAGAAACTTCCAGGAATAATCAGTGAAACTATCATCAGAGCTAGTGCCTGGACACAAACTGGACCTGTCCCTAAAGCTTTGTGATGGCAAATAGATGGTGAGAACTTGGGGCATTTGTAGTGGATCCTTTAGCATTCACCTGGGAGAAGAGAACATATATTTAATAGAAGGTGAACATATTGAAATTTGTAGTTGTTTATTAATCTAAAGAATAGGAGACTGGCTTCTGTGCTGGGGAAAAAGTTGGGACTCAGATAAACAACAATTCCTAGTTAGTATCAGGTATATTTAGTATTTAGTAAATTCATAACTGTAACAAACTAGTTGAGCAGCTACTACATTCCAGGCATTGCACCAAGTCGTAGGCAAACAGCAGTGAAGAATGAGACCAAATCTCAACGGCCAAAAAGCTCACATTCTAGCCCAGGCTGGCGCGGCCTGTGGTTAGAGTGTCGGCCTGAGCACCCAGGGTCTCAGGTTTTGATTCCTGGTCAAGGGCATGTGCCTGGGTTGCAGGTTTATACCTGGCCCCGGTGGGGGCGCATTTGGGAGGCAACTGATCGATGCGTCTCTCTCATATCAGTGTTTCTCATTCTCTCTTCCCCTCCCCTCCTCCTTTCTATTCTTTCTGAAAATCAATGGGGGAAAAATATCCTTGAGTGAGGATTTTAAAAAAATTTTTTAAAAAAAGCTCACATTCTAGAAGGAGATGACAAACAATAAATAAATAATCCACCATCTGGTATGTCAGGTGATAGATGCAACTGAGAAAAGGCAGGGTAAAAGGGGTAATGGGAAGCGGGCCGCCTAGTCAATGCTGCTTTCTCCTGCTCATTTCCAGGCGACCGTGGGGATCATCTTCCGAGTCACTCAACTTCTAACTTTCTTAAGCTGTGAAATGGGAAAAATAATAATGGAATTGTGCATGGTTTTACTTATTTGTGTGCTAGAATGCAGGTTTAAACAGTCTTTCCAAACTTTGATTTGTTTAGAACTTTAAAGCAGAGGAAAAGGCAAGATTGCTGGAAGGCTTGCCGATTTAACATTGACAAAATATTGACAAAATATTTGGAAGTTGTCCAAAATTATAGGCTTTAGTGAAATGAAAAAGGATTACACACACACACACACACACACACACACACACACACACACACACCTATGTACACTAGAAAAAGCAATGGGCAGAGACCCTCAGGAGGCTCAGAAGGTAGTTTAGGCTCTATTATTCCATGGCCATGGAAATCCTGCAATCTCTGTGCCTCTCTGTTTTCTTGTCCATCAAATGATGTTAAGAGGCCATCAGTCCTACTTTTTGTCTCCCCAGACACTGCTACTCCCGCTTTTGTTTTTGAGAACCGAAACACTGTTGTGTATATTTCTGTTGTGATTCTTTCCTTTTTTTAAAAATCCTCACCAGAGAATATGTTTTTTATTGGTTTTAGAGAGAGAGGAAGGGAAGGAGAGAGAAAAACATGGATGTGTGAGAGAAACATTGATTGGTTGCCTCCCATACGTGCTCCAAGTGGAAATTGAACCCACAACCTAGGTATATGCCCTTTCTAGGGATTGAACCCACACCTTGGTGTATGGGACGATGCTACAGCCAACTGAGTTACTGGGCCAGGGCCTGATTTTTTTTAAAATTTATGTTGGACTGTAACAATTTCCTTTTTAGATATAGAAGTCTCCTTTGCAATAAAGAGCAGTACTGCTCCTGTTCAGTGTTTCTCTGATCTGGGACAGGGAGAGAAAATCCTGACAACCCAAGGCTCCCAGGACTTTGAAAAAACCCTGATTCATTTCTTTCCTGTGGTTTCTTCATGCCTCACTTCTGGCGATGCTTTGAAAGCACATTGGTCACTATTCTGGTAAATATGTTAAAATGATCAATAACATGATATTATTGGAAAATCACCAAGTCATTTCAAAGGTAAATGGAATGTTAAAGTTGCATGCCAAGATTTTTACTCAAGCATACCTTTTTAATCCTGTTTGAACCTCTTGATATAAATAATCTGTTATTGTTATAAAAACAAAGCTGCATTTTTTCAAACACCTTCATGCTTATGTCAACTTATCAAAAGGAGAGAGATGGCCTTAGAAAACAATCCTTTTTTTAAACAATATTTTAAAAAAATGTTTTACCATATCTAGTAGTTTTCCAATGTCATCTTTTATTTTACATTAAAGAAAAATCTTTTTGCTTTATTAAAAAAACATTTTTTCACTAGATGGCTTCAGTTTTTGTTTTTAATATGATGGCAAGCCCAGGGAGATGGCAAAATTAGCTGGCACATTGCCTCGTATCAACCTCCAATGTCAAACCTTAAGAGAAAATAGCCCAGAATTCTGCAGATGAGTTTCTTTTTTGAGATTCTGTGGAGAAGTGATCTGTGAATAGTACCGTTGCCCAGTGAATGCAGACTGGATGGCGAAAGACTAATTTCAGCCCTTGCAAAAAGATGGGAACATTTGCTTTTACTTACAATGTCTTCTTAGTGTTAATTTCTCCATAGAAACATTAGTCATGATAGAGTCTTGAAAGCTCCCTAGAGCCTTCAGAGAAGAGCTGACCAACTAGAACATGAACTTAGAACCACCCTCCTGCAGATCACATATATATGCTTCAACCTTCACCTTCTACTATGAACAGGTAGTTACTCTCTTTATTTCGATCTTGATCTCTATCTGTGTTGATGACACCAACTTTGTATTAAAACTCCCCTTCATCACTCTTACTGGTGTCAACCTCATTGAAGCTCCCCTTTACTTTTCTCTTCTACCTCTCAGGTGTCTGAACCTCCAAGACGCCTCACTCTAATCCGTCCTATAACCTCCTGCAGACTCACCTTCCCTGAACTCCCTTGCATCATGCAGTATCCACGCCAGAACCCTTTAAGAACTCTCAACTGATCCTATGATAATGTCAGTCTTCTTAGCCTGACGTTCAGTGCCCTTCATGGTCTGATACTAGTGTCAAGGCTTCTATACTCTCCCACTCTCATGCCCCACCCCACTGTCCCTTGTCCCTGCCTGTCTTCCAGGAGTGGACATTCTCCATCCGACTCATCCATTTTTCAAGGTCCACCTCAAGCCACACTTTCAAATACTATTACCTTCCTTGACCATTCTAATTCACAGTGATTTTTCGCCACCTCTAAAAAACATAGACTACCCATTGATTTGGCCCTAAATCACACACTCGTACTGAAAACTGGTATGTGGAAGTACAGGCTTGTTAGTACTTAATACATGGAATCGAATCATAGAGGTGGGATGAACTTTAGCTATCATTCAAGTCAAGTCAGCATCTCCCGAAATAGAGGAAATTCTCTCCCTCTGGGTCAGCAGTTCTCAACTTGTGGGTCGAGACCCCTTTGGGAGTCGAACGACCCTTTCCCAGGGGTCACCTAAGACCATCGGAAAACACATATATAATTACATATTGTTTTTGTGATTAATCACTATGCTTTAATTATGTTCAATTTGTAACAATGAAATTGGGGGTCACCACAACATGAGGAACTGTATTAAAGGGTCGCGGCATTAGGAAGGTTTAGAACCACTGCTCTGGGTGAACACTGGCTGATGAGATGTTGTGCTTCAAAATGTGGCCTTTTCACCTTTGATTTGCTCTTAAAATGAGTGGCAACTGCTTTTTAAGGAAGAAAACCCCCACTCATCCCATTCCAACCAAGTGAGAATCTAATGCCTGGGAGGCTGGGGGTGGGGGGGAGAAAGGGGTGGTAGTGAGAATCCTCCTGCTCTCCCTCTGATTAAGATTTCCCCAAGTCCAACTGAAACCCCTTGTGCCTATTTTTTAACAACTACTCTAAGCACGGTCTGCAGATCTTTGGTGTCAGCATCATCTGACAGCTTGTTAGAAATGTAAATTCATGGTCCCCAAACCAACTGAACTGGAAACTCTGAGGGTGGGGCCCAAGAATCTGAGTTTCAAGTTAGAGGACTACACCTCCCATATGAAATGGAAAACAGGTGGCCACTTTCTGTGTCTTTGCATACTTAAAAACGGGGCCACTTTGTCACCTTTTCTTCAGCTAAATCCCTTATAACTAACTCTACCTCGGTTATCTTATTTTGCCATCCAGCTGGTCACCCACACATTGCACATTTGACAAGCAGTTGAGGGCACAGGTATAGAAGAGCCCCACATTCCTCCAGACCTTATCCCTCTGAGGCACAAAGAGAAAAACAGCTCCAGGTGACCGCACGAAAACCCCCCTTTTAAGACGGGCCCCATGTGGTTTAATTTCCTTAAAAGCCTCGCCGGAAAAGGTTTGTGTGTGTGCGACCCCAGCTGGGCTGGGCCGTAGGTTTTTACCGCGCGGGAGAGAGGCAGGGCGGGCCGAAGGCGAACAGAGGGTGACTCCCAGTTGTGTTTTGAGTGGTTGCTTGGGTATCTCGCCCCTCCAGCAAACACTCTCAGTTTCTTGTCATGAAAGGGGAACCCTGTATTTTGTAGACAAGGAGGCAGAGAAGCAACTTTCGAAGGGGGGAAAAAAAAGACGAGAGAAAAGGAACCGCGTTGTTTGTCCTGTAAGAGCAACACGCCTGGCGACGGGGGCTGCCTGCGTCTTCTGCGGTTTTCCTTGCTCTGGCCCGCGGGGGTTCACTTCCACCCTCTAACGCTCCAGAAGTGAAGCATCAGGCGGGCGCTGCAGTCCCGGGCCGCTAGCTCTACCCCGGCCCCAGCTGCAGGGGATCCCGGCCCCGCGACCGCGCAGCCACTTTCTCCCGGGCCGGGCAGGGGCGGGTCCTCGCCGCCCGGGCGCTGCGCCCCACGCGCGGTAGGGGTCGCTGCGCCGCGGCGCGCTCGCTGCGCGTTGGATAACGGGGCCGGGCTGGAGGAGAAAGGAAACCTGCCGAGGGAGGCGGCGGCAGCCGAGAGGGAGCGAGGAAGGAGAGTTCACTTTGGCTCCGGTGTCAGCGCGCGGCGGCTGCACGGGCGCCGACGAGGGAGCAGCGAGGGAGCCGGTCGCCCATCCCGGGACGGCTCGGGGAGGGCAGCGAGAAGCCGGATACGAGCGCGCCGGCGGGGCGCGGAGCCGGCGAGCCTGGCGAGCGAGGGAAGCCGCGGGGGGCGCGCCCGGGGCGGGCCCCCGGAGGCGCGCAGGATGCCCCACGAGGAGCTGCCGTCCTTGCAGAGACCCCGCTATGGCTGTAAGTGCGCCGGGCGTGCGGGTTCCCACCGCCGGGGAACCCTCTCCCCGAGGAACGCGTTGGAAAAGCCGAGGGAGCCGGCTGCGCGCCGCGGAGAGAGCGGGAGGGCAGCGGCTGTGTGGCTGCAAAGTTGGGAGGTGGAGTTGCAAAGGGGAGGAAGCGACGCCCTCCCACTCTCCCCACACATTTCAGATCCCCAGCTGGCAACACCTACGCTCTACCCGCAACCCCCCCGGGGCGCGCCGGCAGCGCTGGGTCTGCGCGCTGGGACCGACCAGGTTGGGGGCTTATGGGTATCAGGTGAGGAGCCCGCGGGGCTCCAGGCCGCTGCTCACTTGGGCCAGGGGGTGGCGTAAGGGGCTGGATTCGGTCGACTTGGAAGGAAAGGAAAGTTTGTTTGCTGCGGCTACAGGTGGGCGCCGAAGTGGTGTGCCCGCGCACTGCGCTCGCGTGGCCAAGGCGGCTTTTCTGGAAGGCAGGCATTTCCTCCTATCACGCTCCCTCGGGCTTCACCTGAGCCGCAGGAGCCAGTTTGGGCCTCACAGATGTGAACCCTTTCGTGCTGCTGCCAAAGGGAACACCTCCGGCCCCGGCGTCTCCTCGCTCCCCTCTAACCCCGCCGGACAGTGCCGCGCACGCGGGAGGGCTGCCGCGGAGAGAGGAGCGCGCGTGACTAGAACGAGATGGTGTCCATTACCCCACGGCCTGCCCTCTGAGAGAGGTTGCTTTAGAGGCGGGTCGGGGGTGGATGGAGCCAGATTAGCACCAACCACGTGGCTTCGTGTGCAGAGTTCAGAGTCTTTACTAAACATGTGCCAGGAAGTATTTCTTCTAAAACAAACAGAAAGTTGGCGCTCTCTCTCTCTCTCTCTCTCTCTCTCTCTCTCTCTCTTTCTCTCTCTCTCTCTCTCTCTCTCTCTCTCTCTCTCTCTCCAGGGTTGGTCCTATTAGTGAGGCTTGGCCAAGGACCACAGGTTAATCTTTTGTGGAGGCTGGCTTGGTGGCAAAGGTACCAGGTTTTGGTTAAGGTGGTGTCGTAGGGTTGTTTTTTTTGTGGTTTAGCTGTTGGGGAAGCCCACAGACTTGCCTAAGAAAAAAAGGGGAGTAGTCAACTTGTGTAAGTTCCCGCTCCCCTTCCTTGGAATGGAGTGTCAGAGATGGCAAGTTCGTTTTCCAGCGTGACCCTGCTGGTGTCAGGCCGTGAGGAGGAGGCCTGAGGAGTCAGCTGAAGCCTCCGTGCTGTAGGGAAATGCATTCAGCAGTTAACCAAGACCCAGTTCTTTGCAGCCTTAGTTTGCACTTTGGTAAACCACACAGACAGCAGAGTTCCTTGGGTGCAAGGAGGCATGCTGGGCTCATCCAAGTTGGGTAAAGCCCTTTATATATGTGACAAGCTCCCAGGACATATAGTAGCACAAGCATGTCAAACTCAAAGGCTAACACGGGCCAAATAAGGTTTGTTTATGTGGGCCGCAAAAAAACAAAAGCTTCAATTTTCATAGAAACATAGGTTTATTTCGATAGAGACATGCTGAATACGAAGGGCTGAAATAAATGAGTAATTGTTAACATAAAATAATAGAACATTTTAATAAAATTAACATTTTTTCTTGAATATTAACTTACCAGACACTGAATAACTGCACAAATTAATAAGCGTAACGCAAATAAATCTATTTTTCTTGTTCTCCAAGAGCGCAATATTTCATGTTGCGCACACCAAGCAAGTCAGTCCAAGACTAATGATGTGACAATCGGCTGCTAAAATATTCGCTGCTAGTATTAGTGGAGAGAAATGGTGCGCCTGCATGTAAGGCATGTAAGGGAAATGGATGCAACATTATCATAGTAATCAGTCATTAGCGAACGTTGTAGTTCATTATTCATAATTATGTATAACAGAATATTGTAAAAATTAAGTTAAGACATTTTTATTAAAACGTTTCTTACATACCGTTATATTGGCTGGGCCGCAAAAATATTCGTGTAGGCCCCCAGGCCGTGAGTTTGGCCCCCAGGCCGTGAGTTTGACATGCTTGTAGTAGCATCACTGTGCCAAATTATAAGATGACCACAAAGTCTGGAAACTGGGTGAATATGTCACATTTTAAACCATGGTCTGTTCCGTGTGCGGTCCTTCACTAGTTCATCGTGGTGTGAAAAGTTGCAGTGAGTGGAGTGTGTTCATGCAGCTTTCCATCTGTCTCTGCATGTGCATCTGACATGTTGCTTCGTTTTCATTAATTACACCCCTCAGAAGCAGCAGTCGAGGAAGTCAGATCCACGAGCATGAAGAGCGCTCCACATGGCCACTGTCTTAGGAAATCATCATCCAGCTTTTCTGCCGATTCTGGTCCCATATGCCACCTTGTCAGAGTCACTCCTATTTACCTTCCCCCGGGTCATGAAGAGCTGGCATTCTTTGGTCACTTAATGTAGTAGTAAGTGGAAAATATTTGCCAGTTCCAGACTTTCGGACCACCCTGAAATGTGAAGGCTGTAATGCAATAGCCTGTTAGGTCCTAAAATGAACATTTCTCTGATTTTGATACCAGTTGTGTGAATGACACATGTTTGTAATCTATTTTTAAAGTATCTGGTGGCATATACGTTAGTGTTAATAAGTGCTACCTAACATTGACTATTCATGCAAAAGGGAATGATATGATGTCTTAGGATATATCATTTCTGGTTGTTGTTGGCTTTCTGGGCTTCTGTCAACACGAGGATAATGCAGGCTTGTCCTTGCTGTGTTGCATGATAGGGCTTCACGTTTTACTTTTTGTGGGTTTGGTAAGTACAGGTTCAATAAAACCTCAAACTATACCAAACAGACTTTATCCCAGACATTTAAAAATAAGCAAAGTCCCAATACATTCCCTGTTCATTGTTATCATTTCAGTTCCAGTGTTGTACGTTTTGAGTAAAAGGAACTTGGGCTTTAAAAACAGCATTTTGGTAGTTTGAATTAAGTTGTTAGAGTTGTTTCAGGTCTGGTCTTCTGTTTGCCATCTCTCCTTCTACCCTTGAAATGCCTTTTAATTTAGTAATTCTTGTACAGGGTAAATAAGCTCAGCTCAGACTGTTCTAGTATCTTTCCTCTCCGCCGGGCTGAGTGTCTGTAAAACACTGTGGAGTGAGCTGTACTTGAGAGATTTCTCAATGAGTTCTCCAGGAAGGCGCCCTTCTCAGATTTCTCTCTTTCCTTCTTCTTTTTTTCTGACATGAGAGATTGCTGAAATCTTCCTGATTACACATTGGTGCAGTGAATTAAAACGAAAGAGACCACTTTCTGTTTAATTCCTGATGCTTTCATGTTGGCCACATCTCCCTGCAACCTGTGAAGTTATTTTGTGTGGTATTACTACAGAACAAAATTAAAATACCAGCTTTTCACTAGATGCAGGAAAGAACTGAGAAAAAAAAAAGGGAAAGGTGGAAACTGCTGTACTAATTTAGACAAAACTAGAAGAGTATGTATTATAACCAGAATGTTTTTTTACACTCAAAACCAAATTTAAATGACACTTTAGGTATATGTTCAGAAATGACTGTTGTGCTGTTGTAATGAATTATGATGTATTTTCAAAGTAATTCTTAAAATACATTTCTACCATGACCTCAAAAGTTTTGTTTTAGTTAAAATTGAGAGTTAAAAAGGCCAGGAAGGGCAAAAGAGGGGCTTTGGGACCAGATTTATCACTGATAACTCATTCAACATTTAAGTGCCTACTGTGGGTCTGTAATCAACGTTCATGTAGTAGGAGCTGTGGTTATCTACCTTTTGCATTCCTTTCCTCTCATGAGAAACATTGTAAAATTAATAGTAATCAAGGTTTCACTGTTGGTTTCTTTTAAAACGAGCAACATAAACCCTGTGTGTGTGTGAGTGTGTGTGAGAGTGAGTGAGTGAGTGAGTGTGTGTGTGTGTGTGTGTGTGTGTGTTGCAGAGGAAGGAAGGTTCTGGCTGATGCTGTGAGCTTTTGAATAATGCTCTTGTCTGAATGGTGGGATTTCTAAATCACCTGGTAACTGCAATATTGGAGTGGGCAACGTAAGTAAACTTACCTCTTTACCAGCATCAGCCGGAGATGAAAAAAATGTCAGTTCTGAACTAGTTAAACTTGGGTGTGTAAAACAGGATTGAATGCATCTGTGTTTAATGCAGCGTGGCTCTAACATTTTGTTAGTGCTTTCATTCGAACGGCAGAAGGTTTGAGATGTGTGCAATGTCCCTGTGATGCTGTCTTTGGGAGACAAAAAGTCAAGTCACTCCTTCATATGCTAATGTTTCGGTTGAGCATTGCACAAGGAGCTCTAAGGTCAACAGCTAAAGTGTTGTTTTAGTATGCTTTTAACTTTAATTACACATGTTAGCCAAATGACTTGTTTGGGAGAGTTTAAGCTTGCAATACAGAGTTTGTTTTAGATTTTAGTGTTACTTAGGATGTTAGCTAACCCCTTTGCTGTTACCCTTCACCTTCTACTCCAAAAGCTTTTAACAGCTCATTTTATTTAAAAGGTTAGTATCCTCACAAAATAACCACAAGAGAAACAAAGGACACTCAGCTTCTGATTTGGTAGTCAGATAAGTCGGACAGGGTGGTAGGCAGTTCAGCATGGGTGTGGAATTAAGGTGTGTGAACGTATTCAGAGCTGGCTGCTCTTCCTGTGCTATTGTTATCAGCTGCTCATTACCTTTGAGAGGGCCACTAGCTTCCCCATTTCACAAAGGAGCTGAAATCCAGGATGTTGTCTCCTGGCCACACCGTTAGCAGGTTACAGTGGGAACTGGAAAGCCAGCGCTTGTCAGAACCTGAAGCTCATGGGCTATGGCCAGTTCACCTCCCTTGAATGGATTGTAGGTGTTTCACCCCTGTTTCTGTTTAAGGGGTTTGCCATGACTTCATCAAACTTCAGAAACCTGTAGCCATTTGGATAGTACGAGCTTACAAGATGATGCATGGTATTCTCTAAAGTTGATCCTCCCAACCCACCTGCCCCAAGGAAAAGCATAGAATACATGGGCTTTATACAGAGTACATTCAGGCTTCATTAAAGGATTGCACATCTATGTAGAGACTTTCCCATCGGCACTGGCGAGGCACTGAAATAAAAGAAAGGCTTTTCCATAACATAATGGCATGCTCCAATGACTAGAAATACGATAATTTGTAAAACACACTTTATTACAAT
>NW_005871048.1:38180637-38183934 GCF_000147115.1 Myotis lucifugus | reverse complement strand
TTATTCTAGAGGCCTGGTGCATGAATTCATGCATCGGGGGGGGTCCAGCTGACCCGCCCCAATGGGGGCCCATCAGGCCGGGCCGGTGGGGAGGGGCCATCATAGCCACTGGTCATTCTGGTTGTTCTAGTCGTTCTGCTGGTCCGGTCGCTGGCCTCTTATAGATATAGATTAGTGCACCTTCAAGATCTGTGGCAGTGAAGACATAAGAGTGATTGACGGATTTAGATGGGGGAAGTGGGGAGTGCCACAAAAGTTTTGAATTTGAACATGACCTTGAAGGAAGGTCAGAGGAAAACTGAAAGGCATCTCAGTGTATTTGTTGTGTGGGTAGTTTGGTGGGGTTGAAGCTCAGGGTGTATGGATGGTGCTGTGGAACAGAGCTGTAGCTGGAATGGGTTTATCAAGGAATCCTTTATATGTAGGCAACTAAGGGCAAGTAGAGTTGTCTTGGGGAGAGTAGCTTGAGCCAGTCTCTCAAGGAAGCAAAGGGATCTTTTTTCCTTTTAAACTTTTCATTAGATTTCCATTGACGAGTGGTCCAGTGAAGTGGGGAATGGTGGGAAGGTTAGGTGTGGTTGGAGTGCATGGTGTTGGGAACTGCGGGAGGGTGGATGGGGCTTGGGATGGGTGCCTTTGCTGCTCTCTCCTCTCTCTCTGCGGCTCAGAGGCCCCTTAACCATGCTTCTAGGTTTGGGAATTCTTTTGGATGGGCTGGTTTGTCAGGTAGTTCTGCTCAGGATAGACCAGAAGTTACTGAACAGTGATTATGCTTTTGGAATTGATGCCATTCAATGATATGAAGAGAGGTAGGTGTGGACTCTCTTGCTGGAGCCTAGCAGACTCCAGCCAGGGAGACAGACAACTAACTCTAAACTGTCCCAGAAGGTAAATTCTTTGAGAGCAGGTAAGAAAAAAAAGGGGTAGGCAAGGATCTTGGCGAGGATCCTTGTGCAAGGGGGAAAAATGCCTCTGTGTGGTTACCTCTTCACTGTGCTTGCAGGTTTTTGTCAAGTAAGTGTAAACACACAGCACATGCCTGCATGCTTATTTACTGAATTCACTGTGTTTTTGATTTGAGCATACACATGGACCACATCCAAACCCAGGCATTGATTTCTATACAGCTCTGTGTTTATTTTGGTATGGCTTTAAGGTTGCTTTTCTCCCTTCTGGGAAACAAATGTGATTTGGAAGATCAAGTCCAACATCCCCACTGACTAAGGGATTAAGTGAGATCAGTTCCTTAAGGATAGAGGTGGAGGTGGTGCTCTTAGGAGCCACTGGGAAGGCTGATGAGCTGGAGAGACTTTTTGTATAAAAGGGAGACTCCAAGCCTGGCAATTCTAATCCTTGCAGGGGTGTCTGGACAGTAAGGGTTGTATAATGTCCTCTTCCTCCATTTTTTTCCCCTCTAGGACAACTTAAAGTAAGTGTTTCACTCATTCACTTATTCACAGTTTTTGGAACAGTTGAATGTTAGCAGAAATACTATTTGATAGGCTTACGTGCACCAGGTCATCCCCACATTGCAGGGAAACTACAGATTGTTTATTTTGCTGTTGGTTAAAGATAGAAGGATATCCCAATGATATTGCGTGGGATCCCCCCAAAGATGACTTTTAATTATTCTCCTTTTCCATTACTATTAAATCTCTGATGGAAGACATTTCATATCATTTAAAAAAAATTAAGGTAGATTAGTTCCTGATAATTTTGTCTCAATTCTCATATTTTACTGCCAAAATGAATTCAAACTTAAGCAATGTCAATTAATGCATTTCCTTAGTCATTTCCATATAAAAAAAGACTTGATTTGAATGTGATTGAGTCAACATATATTTCAAATACTTAAGTAATGTTTATGCTCAGTAAGCAGCTGGTAGCCTGGTACCCTGGTACCCTGGCACCTAGAAGAGGCTTAATACTTTCTTTAATATTTGCTGTTATTACAGCTTTTCCTTAAAATATCTAGACTGTACTGTTTGTGCAAATGAGGAACATGTTTCTATTATCTGTCAAATTAAAGATAATCTCAGTAGCTTTCAAGTGCCAGGCAAATATTTAATGTTGAGTTTAGGTTTACTTTCACTCTCTGTGGAACCTATGCGAGTTATTTTGATTTCTCTGTGCCTCCATTTTTTTGTTTGTTTGTTAGTTTTTGTTTATTTTTTTACCTGTAAAATGCAGGTGGGAAAATTCATGTTCAAAGGTTTAAATGGCTTAATGCATGAAAACATTAAGATGTGCGAATTGCCTGTTACAAAATCAGTCACGGGGATGTAAAGTACAGCATAGGGACTATAGTCAATACTATTGTAATAACTCTGTATGGTGTCAGATGGGTACTCTACTTCCTGGGGTGATCACTTCATAAGTTGTATAAATGTTTAATCACTGTGTTGTACACCTGAAACTAATATAATATTGTATGTCAACTGTAATTGAAAAAAAATCTTATTTTTAAAGAAAGAAACTTTACTGTTCAGAATGTGCCTCCACAGAGTCAGCACTTAAACAGTGAGGGTGATGACACCAGTACCACCCTTACCACCATAGCCCTCACTGTCTCCCATTTCCTTGTCCCTTTTTCACTTTAACAGGAAGGATTTAAAATCTTGGCTCCACACTCTCTTGAAAGCATATACTCATGGGAAAATTTTTTCATCTATATGGAAATGGAGCCCATCTCAATTTGGGTGGAGATCAAATTTATTATTGTTAATATACTTAAAAAAAACACCCCAAGGTATATATTACTATTTCCAAATGAAGCTGGATGGGGATTGAGTTTCTACACTGCTTTTTTGGGTCATTTTTGAAATGATCGTGGTAGGTTGTGGGTTCGATCCCAGGGCTGGGTGTGTGCCTGAGGCAATCGATGTTTCTCTCTCACATTGATGTTTCTCTCTCTCCGCCTCCCTCTCCCTTCTGCTCTCTCTAGAATCAATGAAAATCATATCCTCTGGTGAAGATTTTTTAAAAAAGAAATGGTTGTGGTAGTTGTCACTACCTGAGTGAGGAATTGTCACTCTGCAGTTACTAGCCATCCTGTTGCCTCCTTCATGGTTATGTTGCTCATTGCTGCTGCTGCTGGTTTGAAACCCCAAGGGTTCTTTTTCTTTTTTTTTCTTTATTGATCAAGGTATTACATATGTGTCCTTATCCCCCCAGTTCCCCCCCCCCCAACTCCCCACTCATGCCCTCACCCCCCTGGGGGTCTGTGTCCATTGGTTAGGCTTATATGGTATGCATACAAGTCCTTTGGTTGAGTTCTCCCCCTCTCCCCCACCGTCC
>NW_005871048.1:38177723-38180537 GCF_000147115.1 Myotis lucifugus | reverse complement strand
AGATCATGTGATATTTATTTTTCTCTGACTGGCTTATTTCACTTAGCATAATAGCTCTCCAGTTCCATCCATGCTGTTGCAAATGGTAAGAATTCTTTCTTTTTCACAGCAGTGTAGTATTCCATTGTGTAGATGTAACATGGTTTTCTAATCCACTCATCTCGCTGATGGGCACTTAGGCTGTTTCCAAATCTTAGCTATTGTAAATTGTGCTGCTATGAACATAGGGGTGCATAATGCTATCAAAATGGTAACGAGCTACTTGAATAAGTTTTCATCTTTGTGCCTGGTTCAGATTGTAGAAGTTGACTTGGCTACCAGGATCAGCCAACCTTCTGGTCAACCTGGTGTTTGAAGGGAGGTGGGGAAGAGGAGGGGGAAGTACACAGTTCATCAGACACCCTTTAGGGTTTACTGCCTCTAGAAAGTTAGTGAAGTTTTACTTCCATGGCCCCAATGAAGCTCAATTTACAGCAGTGGTTCTCCACCTTCCTAATGCGGCGACCCTTTAATACAGTTCCTCATGTTGTGGTGACCCCCAACCATAAATTATTTTCGTTGCTACTTCATAACTGTAACTTTGCTACTGTTATGATCGTAATGTAAATATCTGATATGCAGGATGTATTTAGGCGACCCCTGTGAAAGGGTCGTTTGACCCCCAAAGGGGTCGCGACCCACAGGTTGAGAACCGCTGATTTACAGGGATAACTGGAACGTTGGACCATTAGAAATAGAGAAACTGGGCTGCTTTTCACTTGCTCTCTTTGATTCCTCATTCATTCTACCTCCCTCCCCTTTCTGCCAGTTTGTTTGTTTAATTCTGGCAAGTTTCATATAAATGTTTCCTATTGGCCTGTGTACTCACTTCCCCAAAAAGAGATTATTGGGATCAGCCAGACTTGGCTGGTTCCTACCTGGGTTCTTGGGTACACCCATCACTTTGGAGTTCTCTGCCTCAGCTCTGGGCTGACCAGGTAGGCTTCACAGGGTTGCGGTAGGGGGCCTGGCAAGATGCCAGAGCCTGAGTTCTCTCTCCACCCACCCCCTAAGCTTTGTTCCCCCCACATATGATCCATTGTCTTCCCAGAGTCTTGCTTCTATTAGGAAGTTTTCTAGGAAGTTTTCTGAGAAATGGTCAAATGCAAACGTGTTCTCTGAGTTTTATTTTCCAAAAAAAGAAAATACTCATTAAAAAATAGATAATATTAGATAGATACAGTTCTCTCTCCACGAGAAGCAGGGCCACATGAGTCCTCTCCTTGCGTAGGCACTGACTGTGTGACGGTCTCAGAGCTTTCTTCCTCAGTTCTCCAATACTATAATGTTTGCTGTTGTCAGTTTGAATTTGCCAACACTTCAGAGGATTGTGCCTGCATGTTCCTCATTGACTCTGGCTATAACTTTCACATTCAATTAGGTGAACTCTGAGAAAGAAATGAAACTGTTAATGGGCTTCCATGTAGCAGTTTTGAAATCTCTGAAAATCTTTGATCTGTACAGTAGGACAAACAACATTTAGCAACAAAACAGGGAAGGTACACTTAACCTGTGTGCCTGTGAATATCTCTAGAAGGTTATGCAAACATCTCTTTAAAGGTTGCCTTTGTGTGGGGGATTGAGGGCAAGGGCGGGAATACTATTTGAAATTGTTTTTTTCCATGTGTTACCTTTCAATAAAAACAAAGTCAGTGTGTTTTGAAAATACTACATTGATTGCCCTGAGAAAAACATGGATAAAAGAGAATGGCAATATAATCCCTGAGGGTGGGGACTGTGTCTTTTGGTCACTGCTATATCCCCAATGTCCGGTACATAAGTCAGTCAACATGTCTGCATTGATTCTTTCTAGATCAGTGACATTCAACCTTTCTCATCTCATGGCACACATAAACTAATTACTAAAATTCTGCAGCACACCAAAAAAACCCATATTTTTTGCTGTTCTAACAAAAATAAGTTATAATTTTGATTCATTCACGCTGGACGGCTATTGTTGTGTTGGATGTTGTTATTTTTTTATTTGACAATCTAAGTGAAAAGAGGTCAGTACCCCTGACTAAATAGCCAGGCATTGCATGTTTCAAAAATTCTTGTGGGCCCTGGCCAGTGTGGTTCAATGGGTTGGAGTGTCATCCTGTATACTAAAAGGTTGAGGGTTCAGTTTCTGGTCAGGGCACATGCCCAGATTGTGGATTCCATCCCCAGTTGGGGTATGTTCAAGAGGCAACAGATCGATGTTTCCTTCTCACATTGGTGTTTCTCCATTCCTCTCTTTCTAAAAAATAGATAAATAAGTAAAATTTTAAGAATGCTATAAAAAATTCTTGCAGCGCACCAGTTGAAAATTGCTGTTCGAGATTGTGGGTGAATGAAACACTTTTTTTTTCTTCTCTAAATTTCCTGCTATAAAAATGTGTCTATAGTTAGAAAAGTTACAATAGTTACCTTTTACTGCTCAAGATACAACGTTCTCATTAGCTATAAACTGTGCCTGGGGAAAATTAATGTCTGAAAACAGGTCTGTTATTATTGGAAGGAGATGTAATTTTCCAGGTGTATATGTGTGTGTGTGTGTGTATGTATGTGTGCATTTATGCGTGTACATGTGCACAGGTGTGCATGAGAAAGAGATTGAGAAACAGAGATGGAAAGACTGAAGATGTGGGGAGCTGATATAGGGTTAAGCCTCGGACTGACCTGTGGGCAAAGTCACAAACAATTCCCAGCTTAGAGGGCACAGTCCTCTTAGCATAATTAGGCTTGACCTTATGAGGCTCTCTAGATCTTATCTGGGAAGCTAATGGGCTGAGG
>NW_005871048.1:38077320-38177623 GCF_000147115.1 Myotis lucifugus | reverse complement strand
AAGTGCAGGAATGAACACTTTTTTTTTCTTCTCTAAATTTCCTGCTATAAAAATGTGTCTATAGTTAGAAAAGTTACAATAGTTACCTTTTACTGCTCAAGATACAACGTTCTCATTAGCTATAAACTGTGCCTGGGGAAAATTAATGTCTGAAAACAGGTCTGTTATTATTGGAAGGAGATGTAATTTTCCAGGTGTATATATGTGTGTGTGTGTGTGTGTGTGTGTGTGTGTGTATGTGTGCATTTGTGCGTGTACATGTGCGCAGGTGTGCATGAGAGAGAGATTGAGAGACAGAGATGGAAAGACTGAAGTGTTGAAGGTCCAGGACTCTAGCTGTTATGCTGTATAGAGACAATGAGAGGTTCGATTAAAAACATAAGGAATCAACATGGTGACGTTAGCAATGGTGACATACTCAAAAGCCCAGGTGGGCAGTAGCTACTCAAGGTTTTTAAAATTTGTGAAGGGAAAGACTATAGGAAGCTGATCTGTAAAAGGCAATAAGGAATCAAGAATAGTGTCCACATAGAATAAAGGTTTGCTGATATAAAAGGAGGGGATTATTCTCTGGACTCAAAGGAGAACCTCAAGAGCCTGGAAGGACATAGAACGCCCATGACTTCTCTTTCATGCATCAGGAGGTGCAGGGTGCTTGTGTGCATGATGGGACTTACACGGGGTGTGCAGACCCAGGGCCTTTAGGGGTCAAGTGTGATTGGAGCCTTATATAAACATGACAAGGAGCTTTGGAGAGTCCCTCCACTGTAGATGGGCTTTGCTATCTTAGTCCCTCAAATTGGTAGGAAAGTATTTGTGAACAGTGAACAGTCAAAACCAGATCTGTCTATGGACTTCTTGGCTTTTTGGAAGCTGCCATTGTCCCCTGCCATTATGTTGTAAAACTCAGGTAGTTGTGATGAAGTATTGTCACCTTAAATGATGAGAGACATGAAACACCGTGATGGCAAGGTCAGCATCTAGCATCCGAAGTCTTAGATTGAGGTGTCATTTGTGACATTGGGTATGACTTTTCTGAGCTTCCGTCTACATCTGAAAAAAAATGAGTTTATTTTTATCTCAAAGGGGTGTGAGGTATGAGAGATTGATTTGAAAACTGGTCAGATGTGTTTGTGTGATGGTGCGGGGGGTGGGGGGGTGGTAATTTTGCCACCTATTTGCATAACCATTTGATGTAGTCTTAATAGTGTTGGAAAGGGTTCATCACTTAATCATGTCTCAAAGCAGTGCCACTTTAGTTTTTGTGACATATGCTGTTTGGAATGGGACTTCTTTCCCCCTCCTCCAGCTTTAAAGGCAAGTTCTTGGCTTTTGGTAACAATTTGTTTGATATATCCATTTTCCAAATCCTAATATATAATCTTTGGCCAGGTCCTCCCTTGTCCATTGGAGCATTTCTCTTACTAGGAGTGTAAATGTTGAAAACACAGGTGAGTAATAGGACCCTGAAAATTGAAAAGACTTATCAAGAGTTGCATCTTTGAGACTCTGCTAGGAGAATGTTTCGTGCAGCTCACCCCTAAACGCTTCAGCACGTGTCTCACGTGCCGACAAGGACGTTCGCCTTCACAACCACATCCTCAGTACCCCGGGTTCAAGTTCACCATCCAACATAAAGTCCACACCAAGATTTTCCCCATCTGTCCTTGGTTTGGATCCAGGGTCCAGTCAAGTTTCTCACATTGCCTTTGGCTGTAATGTCCCTTTGGTCCTCCCCTGGCTGGAACAGTGCTCCTGCATCCCTCTCCATTGACTGTCCTGAGGAACCCAGGTCTACCTTCTGGTATGAGTGCCTCCTGAGTGACACTATTTCCTTTGGCTGCATCACATCGGGACCACCATGTCCATCCTCCCACTACTGGCAATGAATAAATACTTTAAAAAATTCCCCTAGGATGCCCGGCCAGTGTGGCTCATATGTTGAGCCTCGACCCAGGAACCAAGAGGTCACCAGTTCGATTCCCGGTCAGGGCACATGCCTGGGTCACAGGCTCGATCCCCAGTAGGGAGTGTGCAGGAGGCAGCCGATGGATGATGTTCCTCTCTCATTGGTGTTTCTATCTCCCTCTCCCTCTCCTTTCCTCTTTCTATAAAAATCAGTAAATCATATTTTTAAAAATTCCCTAGGAGATTCTAATGTACAGCCAAGGTTTGTAATCCATTGAATTAGTCAAAATCCCTCACTCTGTATATGCATGTTTATTGTAAAATATGCATTAAATTTACTATTTTAGCTATTTTAAGTATACAGTTCTGTGGCATTAAGTACATTCACATTGTTGTGTAGCCATCACCACTTTTTCGTCTTTATAACTCATTGAACAATAACTCCCCATTCCCCTTCCCCCCAGGCCCTGGCAACCAAACCACCCTTCTACTTTCTGTTTCTATGCTTTTGATTACTGTAGATATCTTACATAAGTGAAATCATACAATGTTTGTCTTTTAGTGACTGGTTTATTTCACTTAGTATAATGTCCTCAAAGTTTACCCAAGTTGCAGGATGTGTCAAAATTTCCTTCCTTTTCAAGGCTGAATCATGATCCATTGCATATATGTATCACATTTTGTTTATCCATTCATCCCTCAGTGGACACTTGGATTGCTTCTATCTTTTGTCTATTGTGAATAAACTGCTGTGAACATTGGCGTACAGGTATACATTTGAGTCCCTGCTTTCACTTCTTTTGGGTATATACCCAGAAATGGGATTTGCTGGTTCATATGGCAATTCTATGTTTAATTTATGAAGAAAGGCCACACCCATCTTATGTGGGTTGTTTTTTGTTTGTTTGTTTGTTTGTTTGTTTTTAAACCAGTGAAGATGACAACTCTAATTCATTCTTATACACAGAGCACTCTAGGGCTAGATGGGTGGAGGTGGCCAGAGGCCAGCATCCTCACTGGTCATGGGGCCTGGCTGGGTGATGAATGGGCCCAGGTGTCACAGCACAGGGTTTGGGGGGCAACAGACATGGGCATTAGGACACACACACCTCTTATATTTCAATCGAGTGAATTGAGGCATTTCTTTTTGGCTGTCTTGCGACTGACTGGCAGCATGAAAGCTAGCAAAAGCATGAAAGCCAGGCCTCTAGAACATCTGTGGACTGAAAGTAAGGGAAAGGAGGAACTATTTCCTGTGGGTGGGTGTTGGTCATTTTATATACTGCTTAATCGGGGTCCAGATTAAGAAAGTGTGGAGGATCCCAGCTTCATTGTGCCTGACCAAGGTGGACCCGGACTAGGCAGCCTGCTGTTTTGGAAAGCTGGTCATTCTCCCACTCCGGTTGGAAATGAGCTGAGAGTTATAACAGTCTAACTCCATGCAACCAAGTTGTTGTCTCTTAATGATTGGTTTGGAAATGTGCTAAGTATTGTTTATGGAGTTTTAACAAGAGAAAATGTTGGCTCTGCAGAACAGCCTAGGAAGCACTGAAGCTTGGACAGTCCTACCTCAGTGGAAGATCCTGATCTGGGAGAGACATCCTGTAGTGCTTCATGCCTGGGAGGACGGGACAGGACCCCGAGAGGTGGCTGTTGTGTACACAGTTCTAAAAGGAGGGCACTGGTTGCTACCTTTTCTGTTAGTTTAACTCCTAGTGCTGATAATAACAAATCCATATAGTGTTTATATGTGCCCTATATATGTTCTAAGCACTTTACATGAATCACCTGATTTAATCCTCATAACAACCCTTGAGGTTGGTAATATTGTCTCCATTTTATAGGTGAGAAAACTGAGGTACAGAGATGTAAAGTAACTTGCCCAAGATCCCACAGCCAGTGAGCAGCAGAATTGAACCCAGGCAGTGTGACTCCAGGCTTTGTTCCTACCATACCTGTTGGGCACAAGTAAAAAGTCAGTTTTGGGTACTTGTACTCTGTCTTCTGGGTAAAGCATTTAGGCATTGTATTAGTTTCCTTCTTGTAGCAAATTAACACAAACTCTGTGGCTTTCATACAATAGAAATGTATTCTCTCATCATACTGGAGGCTAGAAGTCCAAAATCCAGTTGTCGGCCCGGCCGTGTCCCTCTGAAGGCTCTGCTGGAGGCTCCTCCCTCCCCTCTTCCTGGCTTCTGGTGTTACTGGTGGTAATCCTTAGCATCCTTGGCTTTTAGATGCATCACTCCAATCTCTTCCTCCATGGTTCCATGGCATTCTCCTGAGATGTATGGTTTTTCTTCTTACAAAGACACTAGTCATTGGATTAAGAATGCAGTGTGACCTCATTTTAATTTATTGCATCTGTAAAGAACCCATTTCCAAATAAGTTCACATGCTGTGGTTCTGGGCACACATGAATTTGGGGGGGATACTATTCAACTCAGTATAGCCATTACATTTGGGAAAAGGAAGAATTTAGACATCCTGATTTTTTAGCCCTATGACGTTGGCTGATCATGAATAGTATAGCCATTGTGTATAGCCGTTGGTGAGTTAGCGGGGTTGACCGGTGCCTGCCATTAAGTCAAGGGCTAGGCATTGGCAAGGCTGAGACATCATCATGAAAGCAGATGAAAGAAGGGCGAGTGGGGAGAGTGCAGGCAGCAAATATCAAAGAAAGGATTTGGAAGCATCAGAAGGCAGATGCACCGTGGGCACTAACCGAGCGAGAGAGACAGACAGAAAGAGAAAGCGAGCAGTAATAGCATCACTGCAGGAGCAGGCCCCTCATAATGATCATTTAAACCCTCTCAGTGACCTCACGGCTATTCAGTGCATTCTGAATAAGAGAACTGGGTACTCTGTGGTTTTTTTTAGAGCAGTTTCTATCAATTTACTTTGCAGTGCCTGTCCTTTAGCCAACAGTTAAGCAGAAAATAGGCTCATTTAGAAGTCCTTTGATCAGGCTAGATGGCTGAGACATACATTGTTTCCAACATAATTTCTATGGCAACAAGACTTTTTGATATAAATCCATAACTCAAGTTTATGAATATCCACTTTCTGTTTTTATGCTTTGGCTGATAAAAAGCACAGAACTAAATTTGGGATATATATATATATATATATATATATATATATATATATATATATATAGGCTTACCCATTGTTTCGGTGTATTTATATCCCTTCTGCCTTCATCTTTCTTCTCTACTTTCATTTTTCCATTTACCCTATTTATTTCTTTATATTTATACATTTTTTCTAATATATCTATCTTTGTTTACCTGCTCCAACACTTTTAGGAAGGAAGTGAGATATATGTAAAGTTCAACAAAGGAGCACTTTGGGCTGATCTCACTGCCCTCTGAGAGTGGACCTTCTGGGAGGGAGATGGCACAGTGTTGCAAAGCTGGGCTCTGTTGCTTACTACCCGTCAGCCCTGGTTTCCTCTCCTGTGAAATGAAGTAAGGGAACCCGTCTGATGACAACATTAGGACAAAGTGGGATAGCAAATGTAAAGCACGTATCACAGCGCCTGGCGTGTAGTGGGTGCTCAGTGGGTGGGGTAAGAAGCGTTCCAGAAGAGCCCCTGTGAGCTGAGGCCCAGGGTTGAGAATGCATGTGGGGTCGGTTAGAGGAGAGGAGGGCAGAGTGCGTGGAGGACCGTGGCTGCTGCGAGGGCAGCGATTTTGAGACACTGAGGAGGCCCTGACCATGCCTGCCTGCCTGCCTGGCCGCTTCTTCCCTTGTATGTATTTGCTTGTTCCATCTCACTGTGCAGCCCAGTTAAGGCAGGAGCCTGCCCTCTTCCCTGATTCCAGCAGAATCCAAGGGGAGGTTCGAGACTGGTGACCAAGACTATTTTGGGAGATGGATTCTTCATTAAAATTTTATTGCTGTAGTATTTCTTTTCCCCATCCTCTTTATTTACTACCTTATGTTACACATAAACTTTTGAAGTCTGAATAGCAGACAGCTGTTCATGTTACCATCGGAGAACCACAGACAGCTTAAAATAAACCGATTGGTTTCTAATGATGTGGAGAAACGCTTATATAATAAAGTGGAAAGCAGGATACCCCGTGGGGAACTTAGAACTTAAATCCTGTGGGGGGAAGGACTGGAAAGACATGCATCAAATTGTTAACAGTTGTTTTAGAGAGAACCATGTTTCCTGTTCTGCAGTCGTCATTTTTCCTGAAGAGCCCTGTAATCATTGCAAGTGTGGTGGGGTGGGGGGGACAGGGGGACGGGACACTCACCCGCACTGGTTTTCTTATTTTTCCTGCTGATTGTGAGAAATGTCAAGTCTTGCCCCATCTGGACTTGATTGACTTGGGCCAATATAGTCTCAGGTAGAAATTGCTGGTGTGACAAATAATTGCCAGTGCAGTGACTCGTCTTGCCGGCCCTGCTGTTGTGCTCCCCTTCCCCTGAGCCTCTGAGCTCCGTAAAACCTCTTAGGCCTCACAGGTCAGTGTGTGTGCCACACGGAAATTGGTGTTTTTCTTATGTGCTGGTGTTAGAAGTTGGAGGATGGACTGAGTTTGAATTGGAACTTGTTGTGTAACTAACTTCATGGGTCAGGTTGAGAGCAGGTTTTCCCAGGATCTGTGCCAATAACCTCTCTCTTGACACCCTCAAGTCCCAAGATTAGAGTGCGTGTGCTCGGTTCTGGGTTTCCCTTCGTGGGTGAGCAGAATTCTGGTCAGCTGGCACGTCACCGGCAGGAGCCAAATGAGACATAATTGCTCATGGGCTTAACTCTCACGTCTGCGGCTGACTGCTGGGCAGAGTACGTCAGGCCAGGAGCTGCATTCTCCTCGGGAATAGCATGTCCCAGAAGACGGCCTACAGTGAAAGCCGTTGTCCAGACCTAGAAACCTCGTGGAAGAAGTGGGGGGGGGGGGTCTCTATTCATTATGTCAAAGCAACGGTGTCAGTGGGGCCATTTCTGGACAAACTGGGACATGCGGTCTCCCTGCCCATCGGGATGAGGCTCTCTCTGTTCTGTGAAATGAGCTTCACTGTCCTAGACAGAACTTCACAGCAACCTTTGGAGGCGAGGGGAAGCCAGAGTGTTGGAGAGGATACTGGGGTACTGGGGGAAAGGGGAAGCAGGGTGCCTTTTCAGGAAAGATGAGCTAAAAATAGAGCACTGCCATTCAACAGTTGCTTGGGCTCTTCAAGCACTGGGGTTTGTGCTATTGTTCCTTTCTCTGCATTCCTGTGAGCCCGGCTCCTTTTCCTCTGTGTTATAAAGGAAGCGGGCTGCGTGCTGAGTCGGCAGGCCAGGACGCAGCCCCTTGAACACGCCTCTGAGGGAGCCGGACCAGAGGATCAGTGAGGCCCCCACCAAGCCCATGATTTTATAATAGGCAACCTAAGGCCTGCACTGCATGAGTAACGGGGAGCGCCCGAGCGGGGCCCTTCCTGCTGAAAGGACAGGGCCCTGGCTCCTCTGTCCCTGCCTGTCACACACTCAGGGACAGGCGCCTTTCTGAGCCAAGGGTGGGAAACCATTGAGCAAGGGGAGTGCGGCTTTTTTACTGGAGGTGGGGGGGCGTGTCTTGGTAGGGGGAGCAGTAGGTTATGGGGGACACTGAGAGGGAAGAGCAAATGACACTATGGTTAAGTCTGAAGGTCAGGGTTTCTCAACCTCAGCACGAGTCACGTTGTAGACTGGACAATTCTTCTTGTCGGGGGCTGTGTGTTGTAGGATGTTCAGTAGCTTCCCTGATGCACCGGTTGCCAGTAGTACCCCCCTCACTTGTGACAACCCAGAATGGGTCTAGACGTTGCCAGACGTCCCCGGTTGAGAATCATTACGATCGATGGTAAAGACACAGAATTGTTTTCTGGATATTTCTTTTTGTGCTGTTGTGTTGTGTTCTGGCCAAGCTCCCACCGTAAGCCTTTATAATACCATTTACTGGACCAATTAGTGTTTGTGACCGTGGGAGGTGATTTAAAATGGAATAGCCTCACTTTCATGCTCTTGGCTTTGGCTCTGAAATAAAGTGAGCTGAGTTCTGCCCCCTCCCCTTTCAAGAGTGCATGAATAATGAGGTCTTTCTGCTGGGAATGCGATTATGCTGTTTCCCACCACTTAAAACTATTTTCTCAAAATTTCCACCGTGACTAGTGTAATGGGGTTTATACTGACGACACCGTTACATTGTAAATGAGGGTTCTCCCGTGCCGTGCTTCTCACACTTTGACGTGCTGTACGTGGTCTGAGGATCCAGGTTAAGCTGCAGGTTCAGGAGCTGGGCTGGGCCGGAGACTGCGTGCCAGGTGGTGCCCGTGCTGCTGGTCTGTAAACCACACGTCCAGCAGTGAGGCTCTGATAAGGACCCACTCTTGGAGTTAAAGATTGGCAATATGTGCAGGAGGAGGATGGAGAACCCTGAGTGGGGGGCAGCATACGGCGCTTGGCAATCTGTTGTGGAGGGGCTGCCCACAGACCTGTGTGTGGGTGGGTCTTGAGCTTGAGCCTTGCAGGCTGTCAGGCAGCAGAAGGACCGATGCTTGCAGCCGCTCACCTGGCGCTGTGAGGAGTTTAGCAGGACGGCCCGAGACAGATGGCTGCACCCCCTGAGTGGGCATCGAAGGGGCAAACCGGCTCCAGAAAGGCAGCAGATTGGACCATTTTAGACTCTGAGCTGTTTGCTCGCTCCCTGGGTTCAGTTTGAGCAGAGGGAGTCGCACAGGAGAACCAGCCCCTCAGAAGGGCTTTGGCACAGCTTTGTAGTCGCTCAGCTCGGCAGGGATGACAGGCAGCCAGGCACTCGCTCTCTTAGCCTGGGGCTCTCCCCCGGGTATTGGGCAGCATGGGGAGCAGTGGCTACTCTTCTGGTTGCCCTTTGTGTCTGCAGGGCTGCTGGTCCCAGGGAAGGGCGTGGGAGGTGCTGCTGGGCATTGTGGGGAGTAAGGGAAACATCTCAGACTGGGGATGCAGAGGAAGGTGCAGAGCCCAGGCCTCCCACTGTTCTGTGCCAGGTGTCAGGTCTGCATGTTAATCTGCTGGGATAGCCTTGTCCTTACATTGCTTATTAAACTGACTTAAGAAAAATGTAAAATAATCTTTAATGTCATTATCCCAATACAACCATTGTGAGCATTTAGGCATATTTCTTTCTTGTTTTTATTCCCTCCCGTATGTCCTTTTGTTTATTTTTTGTCTGTCTGTATTAAAATTAGTTAATATTCCTATCACGTTGATGAGGATGTTAAAGTAAATTTTCACTATTCGTAACTTTTCAAAATGAGAAGAGTGCCCATCTGTGAAAGTCTCTGTGGGAGAATTGAAACAAATAAAGTGCCTACATTCTCCATCCGGAAGTGAGATCCTGACTAAATCTTAAACCCTCAAGTTCACTGGAGATTTGCATTTGAATACCTTTGCTCCGGCGAATGAAAAGGAACACACACACACACACACACACACACACACACCACACATGCAGTTCTGTTTGTTAGAGTTTTCACACATTTTTAGTTCTCACAGCATCCTTCTATAAGAGGAAGAAGAGTAGATATCCCCAGTTTATAGGTAAGGCCAGGAGAGTTTATAATGGTTTAAAAACTAATTTGAGGTCCTAGTCCAGACCTCAAAGTGTTTAGACAGTAATAAGATTTGGGATGAGAGAAATGTCACCTGCTTGAGCTAGGCATGCAGACCCATGTACCACTGATTCTCTTATATAGTGCTCTAGTATAACAAATCACCCAAAACGTAGTGAATAAAATCACCACCATCTTCTTATGCTTACAGATTCTTTGAGCTGGGAATTCAGGCAGGGAAGAGTGGAATGGCTTGTCTTTTCTCCATTTACTGGACCAATTAATGTGCTGGAAAGACCCAAACTTCTGGGGGAGATGGAATCATCTGAAAACTTCTTCATTCATATGCCGGGTACCTGGGCTGGAGTGACTTAAAGGTTGGACTCAGCTGGGGCTGTTTCCCAGAGCACCCTCAGGTAGTCTGTCCACGTGGCCCTCCTAGCATGGGGCTGGCTTCCAAGAGATGCAGAGGAAACTGCATGGACTTCTATAAGCCAGCCTCAGAAGTCAGGTATAGTCCCTCTGCCACCCTCTATTGGTTGAAGCTCTTGAGTGTTTGCCCAGATTCATGGGGACGGGGCATAGATCCCAGCTCTTTTTATTAATTTTTAGAGAGAGAGGAAGGGAGGGAGAGAGGCAGAGAAAGAGAGAGAGGAGGGAGAAGAGAGAAACATTGATTTGTTGTGCCATTTACTTATGTATTCATTGGTTGATTCTTGTACGTGCCATGACTGGAGATCAAACACTCAACCTTGGAGTATCAAGATGGTGCTCTCTAACCAACTGAGCTACCTGGCCAGAGTAGATCCCACCTCTTAATAGATGGAATCAAAGCATTTGTAACCACTTAAAAAAGTCTCATCAACTATTTAGTCCACTCTATACTGTAGCACTGATTCAATAGAAAATTAGTGTGAGTAGAAGTCAGCAAAACTATATCAAGAATGAGTTCATTATAAATGGGGAAATAAAAGATGAGCTGTGTATATTGTAAAGAATTAATGAGCCCTGGCTTGTTTGGCTCAATGGATAGAGCGTCGGCCTGTGGACTGAAGGGTCCCAGGTTGGATTCTGGTCAAGGGCACATGCCTGGGTTGTGGGCTTGATCCCCAGTAGGGGGCATGCAGGAGGCAGCCAATCAATGATTCTCATCATTGATGTTTCTATCTCTCCTCTCTTCCTCTCTGAAATCAATTAAAAGATATATAAAAAAAGAATTAATGAAAAAAACTAAGGTGAAGTTAACTTAAGTGCCTGACAATTAGGGAGTGGTTTTAATAAATTGAAATATATATATTAGGAAAAAAAAGAAATACTATGCAGCCTTTAAAAAGAATGGCATAGCTCTACATGTACTGACATGTATTAAGTGACAATATTATTTATAGAAAAAACATATTCAAAAATTCATTAATATTTTAATATAACATAAGCATATATGTAAAAATTTAGTAAACAATTTAAAAGGAATCACATCAAACTGTTAGTGGGGGTTTCTGGTGGGGAAAAGAGTAGGACTTGGGTGGGCATTAGGTATGAAGGAGAATTCACTTGTTACTCTGTAATTCTATGCAGTTTAAATTTTTAAATGAATTACGTATTCCTAAATTGCTCTTATGAGTTGCTGTGTGAGATTTTAACTTTTAAAATATGTTAAAGTTGACTGGGTAAACATCTAAAAATTGGGATGTTGTTATACTTTTACCTTCCTTGTATTTTATTATATGACCGTTATGGTAATAATGGTTTAATATTTGCACAAGTAGGCACTAGTCTGCTTAGCATGCACTGTAGTCGGCAGAGAGATGTAAGAAAACCAGTCTTTTTGTTGATTTGTTTGGTTTTGTTTCTCTTCTCGCTACTTCGCCTAGAAGTCTCGTTGGTGGCGGGCAGCACGGTTCCTGAAATGCGTGGTGATTCCAAGTGACTTTGTTAATGGAAGAGTGGGCATCCTCATGTTGGGTTGAAACATTTAAGCTTGTATTATCTCCCAAATGGAATTAACTGTATTCATATAATCAAGTTCGGGAAATTCTGCAGCATTAGAAAAGGTTATGGCTTTAATAAGATTTAACCCGGTCTATTTCTGAGCTAATATTCTGGGGTGGGGTTTTTTGAGCATCACACACCCCTTGAGCTAATAGAACAGGGTAGAAGCATGAATGGAGATCTGGATCTGTGTTTTAAATATATAAGCCCCTTGCTTATTTCCTGTGCTGTATGGCAAACCAATCATGTTTCAAACAATGATATTACTTCAGTAATATCCTAATGAGAGGTAGTGAGAGTGACTTACCCAGTGTCAGTGACTAAGCCATGTCCTGGCTGGGCAGTGCCATAGGTAATACTTCCTGTCCACATCAAATAAGTGATTATGAGAGGACTGGCTCACAACTTTGTGAAATGCCAGGCAGTATGTCCTCTGCTTGCCCTTTCCAGTCCATCCTGCTCTGTGTCCCGGGAGGCAGGCTGTTATAGGTATGGACTCCTTGCCCTCCTGTTTTGGAAGGTAAGTCAAGGTATTTATTTTCCTTGCTCCATTCTCCCCCAGGCTGGGGATTGGAGATGATGTGGGTTCCTCTGCTGAAAGTCACAGCTCCTCTCTGGTGGCTCTCCCCTGCTAAATTCTTGCAGCAAATGCTCCCTCTTCTTGTCCCTTCAGATGTGGTGAGGTGAGGGCTCTCTGCTGCTGTAGCTCCTGGGTACCCCACAATCCTTGCTCATTTCCCTGAACTGGTTTATGCCTATATAAATAGTGCTTTCCTTAAACTCGTTTCCATTATCCTGTTTGAATACCATGTCTTCCCTGCCTGTACCCTAATTAGGTAATATCCCATTTTGCTAATAGAGAAGTTGAGGCTTAGAGATCAGTGAACATTAGAACTGGGATTAGTATCCAGGCTATTTTATGTCAAGCCTCACCGGAGAATATTTTTCCATTGATTTGTAGGGAGAGTAGAAGAGAAAGGAAAAGACAGAGAGAAACATCAGTGTGAGAGAAACACATGATTGGTTGCCCCCTGGATGAGTCCCAGCCAGGGCCTTTGACTGGAATTGAATCTGGGACCCTTTGATCCGCAGGCTGATGCTCTATCCACTGAGCCAAACCGGCTAGGGCTCAAACGTAATTCTTAAATCCAGTGTTTTACCATTTGCCTATAGTGACTAGGGGTAAGTTCTCATTGTCATCCTCAAATTGAGGAAAGACTCGAGGGAAAAGTTTCTTACCTGTTAGATGGAACTATGAAGTAAGGAGACTGGACAACAAACTAGGTCTTATACATTTAAATAAGCAATATCCTTCAAGTCAGCTTGTACTGTTTAGAGTTTTGCTACTTTCTTTTGGAATTGCTGGCAGAATCATTTTATCAGCCAGGAAGAAAAAAATCATCTACAGTATGAGACCTTCATTTTGCCACCTTGTTTTCCAGACTAGACTCAAGTCGACTGCTGGTTGTTTCCAAACATTTGATTTCATCTCTGAAGACCAAGTTTCAGGATATTTGAAAGAAATGCATAATTGAGTTGAATTCCAAAAGAGGCATCTAAGAATGTGCTCAGTCATGGCAGCCAAGTTGGAATGAACAGAGAGCTTCTCAGATGGCTGTTTTGAAGGATAGAATACTTACTTCTCTGTGCAGTCTCTTGACTTATAAATACCAGAACTTAATCATGTTACTTGAGTCTCATCTCAACTGCATCCAGACTCTGTATTCATTTCCTTGACCTGCCGAGGAACTCTGGGCTAACTGGGATGACAGTGAGGACTGCCATATGATTGCTTTATAAGCAGAGCTGTCTTTGAGGCAACATAGCGTAATGGTGAAGAACTGGGCCCTTGAGCCAGACCACTGGTTCCAATCCAGGCTCCACAAGTGACCACTCCTCATTTGATAGGTGGAAATTACAATACCTGTCTCACCCAGTTTTTGTGAGGATTAAAATAATTATGTTAAGGACTTGGGATGACTATCACAGCTGTATGTGCTCAATAATGGCTGGCATGTTTTTGGTGTGTTTTTTAATCACTGTTCGTCATCATCACTCATCTTCACAGTCTGAGATGCCCATTGATTTTTCCTCCTCCTGTTTAATCACATCCCTCTGTGGTCTCGTCTTTCACATTTCAGTGAACTCTTTTTTTTTTCCTGGATAGAATACAGAAATGAACTCTCTAATGTACTTTTGCAGAGGTGTGTCTCAGTTATGGGATATGAGAAAAAGAACCAAAGAAGCAGGGATTAAGAGCCTGGTGAGAAAGTGAGCTTTTAGGGAAGAGAAGGTACCACTCTAAGAATGCTGTTTCTTACAAAGCCAGTGGTTATGATCTGGTGAGTCTCAGCCACATGTTTGGGCTGGTTTCTAGTCTGCTTCTGCTGTTAGTTTGACAGGTACCCTTTCAGTCACTACCTTTTGTGCCTCTGTGTCTTCAACTTGCAAAGTGTTAATCCTGTTACTTCCCTACCTTCTGTAACTTGGTGGACCAAACTGTTGCAGACAAGCATCCCTCTTACATCAGACCTGCAAAACATATCAAAACGAAATAAATTTTGCTTTTCTTAAGGAAGCATTTCCGTGTGCCACAAGGAGAGCGTTCAAAGCCTGGGTAAACAGGAGTCGCACGCAGCAGGACAGCACATGTGAAATGAAGTCAGGCCTATGAGAAACAGGAATCTGGTACCCAGTTCTCTCTGCATCAACTCCAGGAACCATAAAGAGCTACTCACAGCATGGGGAGTCGGAAAAAACCTACCGACTGGCTAGGGAATGGCCATGGGAAAAAAGAAAGGAACTGGCAATAAATAAATAAGTAAATAAATAAGGAAATAAAACAACTTGGGACCCAAAGCCTGGGACCCAAAGTTGGAAGGGAGGTGGTCGACCTCCTCTCCGTATGATCTGAGCCCCTCCAGCTGAGACATTAACACAAAGTTGTCTAAAGCCAGTGGAGAAGGTTAAGGGAGCAATAAAAAGGGATTTGGGTATAAGGCACTCATTGATTATTTCTCAGATTTTCTGCAGGGGATGTTGTAATTCTCTTCTTCCCACCCTTCCAATTAAAATAAAACCCTGTGGTATATTTATTACAAGAAATCTTTCTTAACTCCCAATTGTCTGATCTCATTTCCTTGAATGAAAATGTTACCAAGGTAAACTGGGTTATAACATGTATAGTCTCTCATTATTAGACCAATGGATTGACTTCACCCACTAAGTAGCTCTAGTGATGAATAAGTAAGCTGTGTGCATGGTGTGTGTGTGTGTGTGTGTGTGTGTGTGTGTGTGTGTGTGTGTATGGTGTGTGTTGGGGAGGGGAAGGAATGTGAGTCCTTTCCCACAAACTAAACTGACTGCAGGCCTGTGAGGAACCGTTGTGGAGCCACAGGGCAGATATGAAAACACACCTGGCCACTTATGTTCCCTTCACGTGGGACAGAGAGTTGAACGTTGAGTGTGTGTAAACATCTCATCTTGCCCGAGTCACTAAGTTGGAGCCCCAATTCCTTCTCTTTTCCCTTAAGTTGAAAACTGTCTAACAATATAACACCAGAGTAAATACCAAATTCATTCTGCATGAATCTAAAGAGATATACAACAGAAGTTTAAATAACCACATTCTAGCTGAAAATACTTTGCTGGAAGGAGCTGTTCAATGGGACGGCCATAATTTATGGTGAGAAAACATGTACAAGTTAGTCATTTCCAGAGTTTTAAATCATCTCATTGTAAAACATTTTAATATAATAGTTATCTGACATATAAAATGGATGGAAGCAAAGGTTATGGTAGATGTACAAGTTCAACTTTGTCCTGCTTAATTTATACAAGAGGACAGGGCCATATATGGAAAGCCTGGGTTCTAGAACCTACACACATGAATCTCGCCTCCCTAGCTCTCTGAGCCGTGTTTTCCTCCTCCATAAATTAGGATTGTCTGTCCAGCAGATCAGTAGTTACCTGTCAGGCTGCTAGCACAAAGCCTTGTAAATTAACGAATGGCAGCTGCTGTGGGACGTGGCATTTTATGTCTGAAATACACCCAGGGTTTTAACATAGAGCATGTCTTCAGCTATTGACTTTATGGCTGAAGTTTTAGCACATAGATGGGCAAACTCTAGACTCATTGTGCATATCATTTTAACCCTTTCTTGGCATTTTTTTCTATTCCAAAGTCCCTTGGGTGCATTTTTTTTACATGTCAATTTTTCAAATATAGGTGTCGGATTGATGATAAAATCTACAAACTGATAATAAAGAAACAAATGAGAAGGGAAGCTCTTACCATAGATGGTCTTCCAATTGTAGAAAGAATAATGGGGTTAGAAAATTCTTAATAGATGCTAACATTAGTGGATGAAAGTTTTATTTTATACACACACACACACACACACACACACACTCTAGATGCCCAGTGCATGAAATTCATGCACTGGTAGGGAAATTCATGCACTGGTAGGGTCCCTAGTGGCTGCCGGCTGCTTGCCAGGGCCTCCCTCTCTTCCCCCGGCCGGCCCGCCCCCTGGTCGGACTCCCAGAACTCTAGTTAAGGGGACAATTTGCATACTATGCTTTTATTATATAGGATATATTCTCAAAGTGTTTCCCTGCAAATTACTTTCTATTACAAAGAGAAAAACAGTAAATGTAGAGTGGAGAAACTTGGCACACATCCCCTTAATCAAGTGATTAAAGTTAAGGTTACATAATGTCACATGTTGATACAAACCAAATTCACATGCCTCCTGATTGGAGTTTTGGGTAGTTTTAAGTTCCCAAAGTGCATAAACAGCATAGAATCATGGGGAGAGATCAGACAAATCTAAACTGGTGGACATTCTACATAATTAATGGTCTGTAATCTTCAAAACCATTAGCTCAACAAAGACAAGGGCTGATAACTGTTTGAGATTAAAGGAGGCTAGAAAGACAGCAGCAAAATGCATGGGACAAAAAAAAAACACAACAAAACTGTAAAGGACATGACCAGGACAAGTGGTGAGACTTGAATATGGACTGTGAATTGGATAATAGTGTTGTATTAATATTAAATTTCCTGATTTGGATAATTGTTCCGAGGTCATGCCATAGAATGCCCTTGTTCTTAAGGAAAGCACACAATAAAATAAAATATACTGGGGAGGAGGTGGGGAGGGAAATTGTAGCCTAGGGCTAGGGGGCTGACATTTGTCATTATGTTCTTAGCTATTGGTCTGCTTACCCTTGTCCCAGCATGCCCTTGGGAGAGGCATGGAGAAGGCTAACAATAGGGATAGGCATTTCCTTTGAGCAGAGGTGGAATGCTGGGTAGAATGAGAATGTCTCATTATTACCTTTAGAATGGATGAGTAAGAATTGTAAAGAACTGATGAGGACCCTAGGAACAATGTTTGAGACCTGAATGTGGTAAGTCTTGACCTCTCTGTGGAGTATTTTATTCAGTTTTATTTTTTTAACAGCCTCCCAAGTGAATGGAATTATGAGAATAGCATTTTGCCTTTTTGAAAGTATTTTTCTATACTGAAGCTAATCTTAAGCCATTAAATACTGTTAAAGAGGAGGCAGATTTAAAAGTGTTCCCATTTAGGAGATGAGGAAGTAAGATCCAGAGAGGATGAGTGATTGACTTGCTCTAGGTGGTGCCTCCCAGACTAGACTTTTATCCCTTGGCCTTCTGGGACCATTGGTTCTGTGTATTTTTTTTCTAGAAACTTAAGAAAATATATAAAAGCAAACATACCTTCTCTGGTATAGATGAACAGAACTTCCCATCTTAAAAAGAGGATTAGACCAGAGAGATGCCATTTTTAATTTGAAACTCCTTGGTTCTATGAAATTGGTTAGCGAAGCTAAATTTGATTCCAGACCTATGTGCTGAGCCCTCTGGATATTCCCAAATTCACCACAGTCAGGCCTGGGTAGTCTGGTGTCTTAGGATCCTTCTCATGGTGTGTGAGCAACAGGGTGTGTTATTCTGTTTCAGAATGAATTGAAGGGTGAGACCCTCAGGCCAGCAGTCTCACTTGCTAGAAGCAGCTGGTGAAGGTGCAGAATGGTGAAGGGTGAGGTGATGGAGCTGGAGCGCCAGCCTGTGCATCTTGGCTGTGCCACTTGCCAGCTGTGGACTCTGGGCAAGGATAATAATGAAGACCACGGTAAAGATAATAGAACCTGCCTCATAGGTTAATATTTGGAATTAAATGAGTTGATATTTGCAACAAAGTTAGGACAGTATCTGGCATATAGAAAGTGCTATGTAAGCATTTTCTGAAATTGTGGTAAAATATACATAATTTTACTATTTTAACCATTTTTTAAGTGTACAGTTCCATGGAATTAAGTACCTTCACATTGATGTTCAATCACCACCCGTCCATCTCCAGAACTTTTCGTCTTCTCAAACTAGCGCTTTGTACCCATTAAACACTTAACTCCCTATTTATACCTCCCGGCAGCACCTGGCAACTACCATTCTACTTAACGTTTCCATGAATTTGAAATACTATTCCAGCCTGAATACCTCATGTTAGTGGAGTCATACAATGTTTGTCCTTTCGTGACTGGCTTATTTCACTTAGCATAGTGTCCTCAAGCTTCATTCATGTTGGAGCATGTGTCAGAAGTTCCTTCCTTTTTAAGGCTGAATAATAATCCATTGTATGTATTGTCCACTAATGGTCATTGGCATCAATAGGAGCCCCCGATTTGGGTTGCTGTGACAAAGGAAACTTTATTCTGTGCAAACAGTTGAATTGTGATACAGCAGTGCTGTGAGAATAGCACAGCTGTGGAACAGCTCACAGTATGGCGGGGAGGCAGCTTGGGGACAAGGCAACCCTGGGGCCAGGCCCCTCTCCAGCTATACAGCCCTGCTGTGCTCTGGTCTCTCCACCTGCTCTGCACTGGTCTGCTCTGCTCCTGTGAGACATCTTTGGTGCTTCATTCAGCTCCAGCCAGGAAACAAAGTCTTTATTCTTTGGTGAAGAGGGAAAGTGCACTCTCCAAGCCAGAGGACTTATAGACAGAAATCCTTGCCCCTGGTCCCTGATGGGTCCCTCCTCGTGCAAATGAGCATTCCAAATCCTCACACTTTGAATGGTTCAAAAGGCACTGTCCTGACTGGTCAGAATGGAGATGCTCTGATTGGTCATTGAAGAGGGATGGGGATTATAACTGCACAGCTCCAATTGGATGGGGAAAGCCTCAGCCCTATTAATTGAAATACTGTTCTAGGAATTCCTTTATAAGGACTGGCTCGGGTGGCAGGAACACAGAGCAGGCAGACAGTTCAGTGTCTGAGGCAGGCAGCTTAGTGCAGGCTTTTCTCTGAATTATGGTTGTGTGAGAGGCCCCTATTTAGAAAAGGCTACTAGGCTCTGCTTTTAAATGTAAGCCCAGTTAGCCTCTAGGAGTCTTCTTGGCAAGTGTCTTCTTTCACGGTCTATACCACATTTTATCTGTTTATTTGTTGATGGGCACTTGGGTTACTTCCACCGTTTGGCTATTGGAATTAATGCTTCTGTGAACATGGGTGTACAAATATCTGTTCAAGTCCCTGCTTTTGCTTCTTTTGGATATATACCCAGAGTGGAATTGTTGAGTCATATGGTAATTTTGTGTTTAATTTTTTGAAGAATCACCATACTGTTTTCCACAGGGTTGCACTGTTTTACATTTCTACCAGCAATGTACACAGGTTCCAGTTTTTTCACATTCTCATTAACACTTGTTATTTTATGTCTTTTTTTTAGTATAAGCATTCTTATATATAAAAATATTAGAATTTTTTTAACAACCAGTAGTCTAATATTTAGTGTCTGTTAAGTTCTTGCCTTCGTCTTTTTAAAGAGAGAGAGGCATGAATAAAATATTTTTACTAGATAAGATTTGGGAAATCTGGCTAATCAGATACTGGTTCAAATGCTTACCAGGAAAACTTGTACCAGAACCCTTATTTTGTGTTTCCTGCCAACCCCCCACCCCCGCAGTATATGCACTGCACTCTATTTTTAAGGAGAAAGACAATTCATAACAAATAAGCTCATGGCAAGAACTTACTTAGAAACAAAGCACTTTTGGGTTTATGTGCTGTAGTCTGTAGAAGGTAGGTTTATGCAGTTTTATCTACCAGATTGGACCTAACCTACCTTCCAAGAGTTTTGTACAACCTGAGTGAAGAACAGACTTGGAGCATCCAGCGTAAAACCAGCCCATTCCTGAAAAAAGATGTGGAAAAACAGATGGGATGAGAAAGTTCTGTTCCTCTTTCCCTCTTGGCATGCTTCCCTACTGTGTCAGCGGGTGCTGTGGGCACCACTGCATGGAGAGGAGTACGTCCATTCCCGGATCCAGAGAGCCCTGTGGGTCACAGCGAGGGGTGCTGCAATGGGGCATAGCCAGACCCTCCAGGGCAGCTGGAATAAGTGGGTGGAGTGCGTCTAATGAGATGCTTCCCAGAATGACACCTCCCAGCTGGTTCTCTAAGCTGCCTGCACATTTGCAGCCAACTGTGAGCTAAGTTGACGTCAGTGCCTGATACCTCCACACCACTAACTTGGTCACTGGTGGTACTCGGGCTGTGCAGCCTGCAGGGTACCCATGGACATCTGCTTGGAATGCCAATTCTACTAAGTCTGGAGGTGGGAACTCCTTGTATTTTAAATACTGAAACACAGTTCACTTGTGGAGAAGAATGCAAACTGGATGATCTTTTTTCAAGTATGAGACTGAAATGAGACAATTCATGTTTATTGGGCATTGAGCTGTGCCCCTAGATACTTCTCCTCACCCCCAGTTCTTTCTATGTGTTTACTCTCTTCTGCATTATTTTTCTATGGAAAGGCTCACTGATGTACGGCTTGGGAAGCCTGGAGGTATGTTGAGGTCAAAGAGGGCCCAGAAAGGCTGGTTTGCATCTGCTGAAGGCAGAGTGCTGGTTAGGAGTCCAACTACTGCTAGACTATGCTTTCTTTCTGCATCAATTTGTTATTTCACTTATATGATTGTATGTGCTCTGTTTCCTCCCGACATGATTAAGAGGGAGGGAAGGCTGGGTTAGGGGAGGGTTTGGAGTGGCCCAAGACCATTCCTAAAGAATCCACCTAAGCTACACAGTTGGTGTGCTGCTCAAGGCTCTCGGGTAAGTGGTAACATCCGATGGCAGTGGATGGAGCACTGGGAGAGGGAATGAGGAATCAAAGATGGTGAGGAGCAGATCGAGGGCTGTTTCTTTAATCTTCATCCCATTTCCCAGGATGCAACTCTGAAGATGTTCCGAGGGAAAGCAAATCCTTGATGACCCTGAATACTGGTGACCTGGAAAAAGGAGGAACTTGGCCTGGGTATTTAGATTAACAGTTATTACAGTAATTGACGTCACTGATTTAACAACCCATGCCCAATGAACTCTACATGTTCTGTAGCAATTATGTGTGTTATTAGATGTAGCAGGTTAACTTTGTTGAATGAGCTTTTAGCAATAAAAGGAACTCTGCCCAGCTTCTTGATTGTGAGCTATCATCTGGTCTATGCACTGTCATCAAACAACCTGTAGTCTTTTCAACTGCACTGCTGAGAAACAGCTGTGAAATGTCCTGGGCAGCCTGTCTGTTCTTCTCAAGAAGTTTAGAGACCTTTGGAAGGGTGGGGAGGGGAGGAGTGGAGACTGTGGGCTGAGGGAGGGGCAGGAGACAAAGCACAAAAATGCATCTTGAGGTGAGCGTAGTTTCCACATTCTTGTCTTTACTTCTTTAGGTGTGTTGGCCAACTTTCTCTCACCTTCTTCAACCCCCACTTCAAACTCTTAATCTAGAAAACTGGCTCTGATTAATCCCATCATGGAATAATCTTTCTTTCCTTTGGTTTTTCTGTTCTTTATCCTATAATTAGTTTGTCTTAAAGGGGTTTTCTAACCGTTCTCCAGTGTTGAATATGTGTTTTGTTAGATGGTAAACTATTAGTGGCACAGAGTCCTTTCTCCCACCCATCTCATCCCTTCTTTCTACCCCTGACCTGCACTGCAACTATTTAGCCATTAGTTAGAGACTTTGCCACATACCAAAAGAAACACATTCTGTTGTTGTTGTATTTATTGGTTTTAATTATAAGACACTTGGAAGCATTTTAGGACTCTGCATCTCCATAATTCTCTGCCAGCATTTTGCACCTAGTGGATCATAATAAGAATAAATTTCTTTCCTCATTTGGCTTTATAATCGTGGCCACTTCTGCTGCACAAATGCTAGCAGGGCTCTCATGGCTGGAGTAGAAACAATTATATTCAAATTATATTCAAATCCTCTAAGGAACTAGTGGCTGATGCACACATTGGCTACTTCCTCTGACCTGCAGGAGCCTTGCGGGCCAGGGGATTTACCTACAGAACCATGGGCCATTCCCAGCCAGAAAGAAATGCCTGAAGAAGATCCATCACTCATTTGAATCTGAAGCAGAAGAAAATGAATTATATTTAAGGTGGTTGCTGTCCTGGCTGTTGTCTAAAGTTTGAGCTTTGGGCTAAAGAAAACCTTGGCATCTTTCATTGTGTTTACAAGGACATCCATTTTTCTAAACTCAGGACAATGTACTTTCTAAGGGCAGTGGTACTTCATGTTAGAACAAAACGCTCACAACAAACCAAAGCCAAAATGTTTCTGGCTTTTCTGCCCAATGGGATAAATTCTTTTGCACAAGAGAGCTCTTCCCAGGGTATTCTATACACTTTGCAAGCAATTTACAAAATCATGGTTTGTGTACATTCTCCTCAGCCTGCAGGCTTGATGTTAGCTTCACTCACTCTTGCCAACTCAACTCCCTTCCCACATTAGCCATTCCATTTCTTCCTATGGCTCCCTGTACTGTTGACATAAAAGAATAAAAATGTGTTTGCTCTAATATAATAGGGGACCTCCAAAAGTTCAGTAAAAACTAAACAAACACCAAGAGTTGGTTTTAAATACAAACCAGCTCTGTACTCTAGTTCTGGGACCTTGAGCAAAGCACTTACCCCGTTTTAGTCTTGGTCAAGTGGTCGCAATAATACTTGTCCATTTATCTGACGGGGCTGTTGTAGTCATATGAGATCACTTACATGGTAGCACTTTATAAATGTACATATGATTTGTATGAAACAGGAGAGCCCGGCATTTTTGGTTCAAGTCCTGCTGCTTGATGTTGGCACCATATGTGGTGTTTTATGGTTCCTTACAAGTCCCAATTCTCACAAAACCTAAATGTGTGAGCTGATGCCTGTCCTACTTAAAACCAGAGAAGCTTTTTTGCTCATGAGAATTGACCTTTACTGCTTTAGTCCAAAGTCAAGTTGAATTGTATTCTTGATCCATGACTCTGTTGTCATCATTTCTCCATTTGCATAGCATGATCCACTTGAGAGCTGAGTTTTTGGCATATTTTAAACATTGACTGCCCTGAATCATGTGTTAATTCACACTCACTAACAAACAGCATATGCTTGCATTAATAGTGTCCTTCTGTTCTACATCACAGTCTTTTAATTGAGTCTGTTATATTAGTTAAACTTCTAATATAAGTTTAGTTTTAAGTCAGCTCCCAAGTATATCCCTAGGACAGTGGGGTGCTTCCATGTTTTTTTTTCTCTTTAATTATATAGACACTTCTCTTTCTGGAAATTGGCATATTGGGGTGACTTCCTGGTGCTGAGCCATGTGCAGTTGCCACCTCCGCCATCTGAAGTCACAAAATGAGTTGGCTGCAGTTTGTTGACTTCCCTTTTCTTCCCCCGTACCATGCTCTTCATCATCCTGTTCATTCTGTTGCCAAAGTCTGCCTTGCAAAGCATCACCGTGTTTTTCTCTCTTCTTCCTAATTCAGACTTGTAAGGTTTCATGTCATACAGGCTTGTTGCACTTTCTCTAATTCAGGTTCCTTACATTCATTCCATCTCACTTATGTCTTACCCTACCTGTTCTCTCTCATCAACTTATCATACCAAGCTCTTTACATTGTTAAGGTCTTTCAACAGAATATCAAGCATTAATCATATTCCCCTCTGCTGTCTTTGAACTGTGTTTTTTTTTTACACAATCTGACTATATATTCATTGTAAATCTTGAATGACTGATTTTTTTCTTAAAAGTTCAAATGTATCAATTAGCTGCATGAAAGGCCTTTTTTGCAATGGATATGGCATTAAGGCATACTCGTTATTTATATACCAGAGGCCCGGTGCATGAAAATTCGTGCATTCAGGGGTATCCCTCAACCCAGCCTGCGGCCTCTTGCAGTCTGGGACCTCTCAGGGGATGTCCGATTGACAGCTTAGGCCCGGTCCCCGGGGGATCGGGCCTAAGCTGGAAGTCAGACATCCCTTTGGCAGCCCTGGAGCCCTTGGGGGATGTCCGAGTAAGGGAACAGGCCTAAGCTGTTAGTCGGACATCCTTAGCACTTCATAGAGGCGGGAGAGACTCCTGCCACCACCCCTGCGCTGGCCAGCAATGAGCCGGCTTCTGGCTGAGTGGCGCTCCCCCTGTGGAAGCGCACTGACCACCAGGGGGCAGCTCCTGCATTGAGTGTCTGCACCCTGGTGATCAGTGAGTGTCATAGCGACCGGTCGTTCACTGTTGTTCCGCCTTTAGGGTCAATTTGCATATTACTCTTTTATTATATAGGATATGTAAATATTAGTTACAGAAAATTAAAATATTTTTCTGTAACTGAACATTAAAACTAATTTAATCTTTTGTTACTTCTGATATACACATACTATGATATAGAGCAGTGATGGCGAACCTATGACACGCGTGTCAGAGGTGACATGCAAATTCATTTTTTAAAAAAATATATTTCATTGATTTTTTACAGAGAGGAAGGGAGAGGGATAGAGAGCCAGAAACATCGATCAGCTGCCTCCCTGCACACTTGCACACTCCCCACTGGGGATGCACATTAAAACTAATTTAATCTTTTGTTACTTGTGACATACACATACTATGATATAGAGCAGTGATGGCAAACCTATGACACGCGTGTCAGAGGTGACATGCAAATTCATTTTTTTGGTTGATTTTTCTTTGTTAAATGGCATTTAAATATATAAAATAAATATCAAAAATATAAGTTTTTGTTTTACTATGGTTGCAAATATAAAAAAGTTTCTATATGTGACATGGCTCCAGAGTTAAGTTAGGGTTTTTCAAAATGCTGACACACCGAGCTCAAAAGGTTCGCCATCACTGATATAGAGTATTTAGAAAATGGGTGATAATCAAAAAAGTTAAGGAAAAAAACCTCAGAGTTCTCCTTTTGGAAACAAGTGCTTTAATATTTTGGTCTTTTCTTTTAGGCTCCCTCCCCCTGAATTATAATGCATATAATAACATACCCTTATATAATTATAATTAAGAATACACACACACACATATTCAATGTATGTATATGTGTGTGGAATTAAAATTGTGGTGCTTTTCACAGTTTATTTAACTTCAAATACATTCAGTTTGCAAATTATATGGGAGATAGATGCTAAAGCCTCTATAATTGAGTGTAATCAATTTTAGCTGATTATCTGTTATCTTTATTATATATAAATTTTATAACATTTAATAGTTGAATTAATTTAACTATTAAGTAATTTATAATATATATTATTTTAAGATGAGATTTTGAAAAATACTCATTCAACAGATTACTGGAGTAGGTAGCATTAGTCCCATTTTACAGATGAGGAAACTGAATGTCTAACTCATCCATGACTGTGACACTAATTATAGTCACTGCCCTTTCCACTCAGCCAACTCCTTTATATCAGGTATTTTTGTCAGTGTAGGCAGAAATTCACCTTTTTGGGGGAAAGAGGAGGACGGCACAGATAACAAAGGTTAAATTTTCTCAAATGTGTTCTCAGCATTTATTGATCTTATCACTTTGCTTATGATATACCATGTAAGTAGCATCATCTTTCTGCTGATTAGTGAGACATCGATAATAACTTTAATGGTGCCCTCAGAAGAGCCAAGTGGTTGCCGGACCGATCAGCCATTTACATGCAGGGAGGCTGTACACTTCAGTAGAGTAGAAAGATCAGAACCTTGAAATCAGAGTTGTTTCCTATTCCAACTCTGCCATTTAACTGTCTTTATGATCTTAGAATTACCTAAACCTCAGTTAGCTAACCTCTCTGTTTCCCATCAGAAAAACGGAGACTGAAATTCCCATCTTAAACGGGATTGCAGGCTGTTTATAAAATATCTGACACATAGTGAGTGCTTATTAAATGTAAATCCCTTCTGTCTGCTATTTTTCATGCATGCATCACACAGAGCTTACATTGACTAGAGAAATATGACATAAGTGCATGAAACATATGCAGAAAAGAGTCCTATTCATAACCAAGAGGTTGTTTTGTTTTCTTGCACCTACCTTTGAACTATTTGTGATTTATCGTGTGTGTCTTTTTTCTCCTAATAGGCAAGGAAAAATTAGGCCAACTATTGTCTTTTATGGCTCCCAGCTTTGTAGATACAACTTCTGATATTCTGGCTTATTTGGGGTAGTTTTTGAGAGAATAGGGACAGTGTTAGCCCTGACTTATTGCTCCGTGGGAATAGCCCTGGGGACTGTCATTGTATAAATACACCTGCTAAGTCTGTTTAACAGTTGTAAAATATCATCATTCCCATGAGGTATTAAAGTTTAGATAAACGTCTGTGTCTTTAAAATATTCATTATCTATAGGGAACAGGGAGAATCATTGTGGGACTGGTTCTAAGTAATTTGAAGTCTTTTACACTGAGAATCTTAAGCACTAAAAGTTCACACCTAAGTAGAGGTGATTTGAATTCCTTTTCCTTTTAAAAATAGTAGGAGCTCATCTAGACTAAAGATATTACAGTTGCATTCTGTAGTTTTAACTGTTAGAGTTAAAAATCTTAAAACTGGTCTTAGAAACTTGATACTGTACTCCATTCTTCCTTATTGAGGTCTGTGTGGGATGATGGAGTGTGTAGGAGCAGGCAGTGAGCAAATGGAATTTCCCCATGCCTGCTTAGTAGCAAAAGAGATGAGTTTTATCCCTGAAGTGTTTTCTGAAATTATCATTGTCTAAGAAATCCCAAATCTAGGAATCATTGTCTTTAATTCTTCTCCCAAATTGAGCAAAGTCTTAGACCCCTTCCTCCCATCCTAGTCTGCACTCTGGTCCACCTCTGTATATGGGCCTTCACATCCTATGGTCTGCTTTGAGTTTCTAGAAAAAAAAAAGAAAAAAATATATATATGTAATGTTTTTGCTATGATTAAGAATTTCTCAAACTTATAACCTTGGCCTCCACTTTGACAATAGGTCATGAATGAAGGAAGGTGAGGCTAATGTGTGTGGTTGGAAGGACAGTGGGCCATATATAATATGACAGACATTCTTGTTCAAATATATGTTAGACATTCTTGTCCAAATTTTCACAGTAAACCAAAATTTGTTTTACTCTCATGTGTGTGATTTAGCAATGAGATCCTGTTCTGAAAAGGTGTCCTGAGGTTTTTTTTACCAGCTTGGTAGAAACAGGTGGCATCTTAGATGCTCAAGCATGATCACATGATCACATTAAGGGAGATGACCAGCCCCTTACATCTGTGTATAACCTGAAAATCCTCATTAAGGGAGATGACCAGCCCCTTACATCTGTGTATAACCTGAAAATCCTCTGAAGTGTGTATTGATTTACATCTTTGGAGAATTAGTAGGAATGTGTGATGGGAGAGAAGTTCCAGGAAAGGGGTGAAGGTCAGGCTTTAAATAAAGTTCACCTTCCCCTGGGACCAGGACTGTATGGCTGTGTTACCATCAGGGCATTGGGCTTGGTAGGACTAACCCTGTGAGAGACACAACATCTCTGCCTTTCAAGCTGAGCACACCACTCAGCAGCCTTTACTGAGCACCTGCTATAACCTGGCGCTTGTTAAGGATGTAGCGATGGATGAGATGTGAGCCCTTGTACTGAATGTCTCATAATCTTGGTGACTTGATGAAGCCTCCTGTGTTTTTAACACGTGAAGGAGCAATCTCTATCGTTTCAGATTTTTTTCAGTGCCTGTGACTATGTATTCGGTTGCTAAAAACTTTTAGGTTTGCCCATTTTTCAAAAGAAATTCAGTTTAGGGAAGTTTGATCATGTGGTTCTTTAAAGTTTAAGATTAAGTGCCTGTGAGATGCTTGGGGAGGCTAGTGTGAAGCCAAAATATATTACAGGGCAAGTTTACTGAGTGTATCAGCTTACTGGAAATTTTGGACTTTGGATTCTCTCATTGTTATATTCCAGTCCCCTCTCCTGCTCCAGTTTTAGGGCCTTGGAATCAGGTTTTTTTCCTTTTAGTGCCTCCTTTGGGATATACATGCCATCTCCGGTAGCCATTTTTTAAGTACTGAGAGGGGAGATTTTCATTTAGATATTTTTTCCCAGGTAAAAGCTGTTCCCAACTCTCAAATGGTTCAATACACGTTTGAATTGAATTACATACCCGAGGATATTCAGGGTTCCTTACAGAAATTTTGAGTCACACAAAAGAATAGTGTGTACATAAAATGCTAAATTGTGGCATGTTTCCATAAATTAGTGATTCATATCATATTCCTAATCTGCTTTTCCTTAAAGGGACATGCCTTAAATAATACTGTTTCATGAAACAGAGATTCCCAACCCTAGTTTTTGTGATTCTTGCTGACTCTCCCTCCATTATATCCCCACCTACCGAAGCCTCCTGTAATTATGTCAAACTCTCCATTGTTTATAATTTTAAAAAACTTCATGAGGGACCTGGTGTGTCATTTCTATCACTTTGTGTTCAGGCCCTAGAACAGATTAGCACAAAGCAGCCACTGAAATATTTGTTGAACAAACAAATGAATTTTAATGCAAAGGCCGTGGTGGCCTTGGTTTCTCTGTGTGTGAAGGGAACAAATAGAATAGCTGAAATTAACAAATAACCATGCCAACTCCTTAATGAATGAGGTACACTGGATTTTGTGGGTGTTCTTTGGGAGATGGACTTCTTAATGTTCCTTCGGTCTCTAACTTATATAATTCTATTTCAGTACCTTCTCTACCAACTCACTCTCATTCTGCTTCTTAAACTTTGTGTAATCCCTATATTGTGATTTCCATGGAAAGTTATTGTGCCCTGGCTGGTTTGGCTCAGTGGATAGAGTGTCCCAGGTTTGATTCCTATCAAGGGCACATGCCCGGGTTGTGGGCTCTATCCCTAGTAGGGGGTGTGCAGGAAGCAGCCCATCAATGATTCTCTCCCATCGTCAATGTTTCTATCTCTCTCTCCCTCTTCCTTCCTCTCTGGAATCAATAAAAATACATTTAAAAAAAGAAAGTTATTGCTTTAAAATACCATCTTTTAGCCAACATTAGCTAACATTACAAATGACATTTTGTGAGTTGATAATACTTCAGGAAGTTGTGTTCTTCACAATGTCCTCATGTTTCTTAGGATTCAGAGCAGCCAATAAACATGAAATTTGAGACGAAATTGCAGCTAATTAAGTTGCTTTAAAATAAAAACAATTCTGAAGGCACTTAAATGATCTGACCTTAGGTTTGGCCTTGAGGAGCACATTCCCCGGCTCACTCAGATCTGGCAGTAGCATGGTACTGGGCAAAGCCGGGGCAGCGGGGCGGAGGGACTTTCATCCCAGCCCGTGCTCTGCCGTTGACCCAGCAAATGACCACAGGCGGTCCCTTTCCCTTGCATGACCCCAGTTTCCCCATTTGTAAGAAAGAGATAATGCCTATCTCTCAGGGTGATTATGAGAACTACACAATAACATGGAAAAGTGCTTTATAGATGGTAAAGTCATGCTTAAGTGAATTCCTTTATCGGCTCCATGATGGCCCTTTAAATGGCAGGGTTATTATCCATGCCTGTGGCTCTTATCAGAAGTTACTGCTTAGTAACTCTTGAGTAATGCAGAAATATTTGCAGGCAACCTCTGTGGCTCAGAAGGAGCTGTTTTTGCTATGATTAAGACTTTCTCAAACTCATAACCTTGGCCTCCACTTTGACAATAGGTCACGAATGAAGGAAGGTGAGGCTAACGTGTGTGGTTGGAAGGACAGTGGGCCAGGTATGTGATCCAGTGGACCAGATCAGAAGGGAAGGAAGGGGGGGGGGCATGAGGGCAAACATGTTTTGTTTGTTGGTTCACTGGCCTATCCCTCGTGCTGTCACTCATGCCTAGTCCATAGAATCTATGAATTAAACATTAGTTAAGTGAAGTCTGTGTAATGGTACTATATTTGCTGTCAGTGACCACACCCTTATTTTATTCAGTGTAAATAGGCAATTAAAACTTCCCCACATAGATACTTTAGAGCCCTTTTATTAATCTTTCATAATAAGGCATTGTTTGGTCATTAAATACTTTTATGGAGCATGTAGCCTGTGCTGGACACCGTGAGGACACAAATTTGTTTTCTAGGAGTTTACTATTAAACAGGCAATGCAGGAGGTGCCAGGAGGGAGGGCATTTTGAGCAGGAACAATGAGGAAAGACAGGGAAGGAAGTGACCCTTGAGTTGAGTGTTAAACATAGGTAGAATTCTGTCAGCTGAATGGTCAGTATATTGCAATTGCAATGTAAGGTTTTGTGGATGTTTTAATTAAAACATTAAGTCAGATCTTCTCATTGGACAGGGTGATGTCAGAGTTTGAGAGCCCCCTCAGTGCTCTCCTGGGCTAGTAGAATCTTGCACAGGTTTGTGGAATCTTAAAATCGGGAGCAGAGGCCTAGGGACTGAGTGCTGCTAGGGCTTCTGCCTCCTAAGGTGGGTTGGCTAAGGCTGGAAGGAGCAGCAGCTAAGAGGGAAGGTGGCAGTGAGACTGCCTCCGTTGGCCCCCACTTAACAGTTGGGGAGAATAGACTGAGCACATGGAGTCCCACTAAGAGTTTTTTATTATTTCCAAACTTCGATGTGTCAGAAGGTACTATAAAATGAAAATACCCTGTTAAAAACGAGAGACAGATTTAGACTGAAATTAAAATGAGAAACTGGAAATCCTGGGGATTAACCATTAGGAACAGTGGAGATGGAGGATTAGGTGATACTATGTGGGCATGCAAGGTGAGGTATCTTCTGAGAAAACACAGGATGAGAAAAATCATAATTTGCAAAGTATACTCATTAGCAGTGGTTCTCAACCTTCTGGCCCTTTAAATACAGTTCCTCATGTTGTGACCCAACCATAAAATTATTTTTGATGCTACTTCATAACTGTAATGTTGCTACTGTTACGAATCGTAATGTAAATATCTGATATGCAGGATGGTCTTAGGCGACCCCTGTGAAAAGGCCATTCGACCGCCAAAGGGGTCGCGACCCACAGGTTGAGAACCGCTGCGTTAGAGGGTGACGGTTAACTCATGTAGTGAGGATTCACTGGAACATAGTTTTTCAGCAAATATTTGTGTGCTCTGTGTGCAAGGAACCATGATTGATGTGAGAGAGATGTCAAGGTGAATCAGAAAGAATCCTTTCCTCTAAGGATTCCCCACTTTGGACAGGCAGACCTGACAGTTACAGTGGGGGCTTTTGTGATGAGTGATGTAATAAAAATACGAACCAAAGTGCTCGGGAGAGTGGATGGATTTTGACTTTGAGATCCTCCAAGATGCTTGAGAAGATGTCGAAGATGTCACGCATAGAAGGTGGGACAGTGGCTTTCCAGGCAGAGACAGGGTGGAGAGCAAGCGCACTCAAACCTGAAAGGTTGTGGTGTGGCCCTGAAGCATGGCACTGCTTGGAAGGGGTGGCTTAAATGTCAGCTTTGTGTAGGGGTGGAGAGGGAAAGTGTTCTAGAACTTTGTTCTGTACGAAATGGGGCTCCATTGAAGGTTCGAGACAGAGAGTAGCATCCCTTGGACTATGTATTAGATGTTTCTGGTGGCCCTGGGGAGAATGGGTAGAGGAGGGGGTGTGCCTGAAAGGCTACCTGAGGGTTGTTGAAATCGAGTTCAGGGGAGAGGAGGCTGGAATTTTGCAGGGGAGGGGCGAAGGAGGGTTGTTTGAGAGCTTTTATACTTTTCCTAAACCTGAGCGCTCTCTTCTAAAATTAAGTCAGATTCAGTTTATTAAGAAAAAGAAGTTGCTTTTGACAAATACAAATATTTGTATTGTTATCATTGGGCTGGGAGGAGGTCTCCCTGTTTACAGGAATGGAGCCACATGGGTGGAAATTATGGGTGACCTTCGCATTCTTATCTCTTCTGCTTGGGACCAGGAGTCCATTTATGAAAATGGGTGACTGGAGCTAGCAGCTAGGGAACACAAAAGCAAACACTGACATTCCTACCCCATATGATCGTCCTGCTATACACACACATTGTCTTCCTCAGATGAGTAATCTGACAAACAAGGAACCAAATTCATTTCATAGCCATCAGAATTAAAGTCGAGGGTTGAAGAGAGAAAGGGGTCCTGTTTATGAGGAAGGAGCATTGCCATGTAAAGAGACAGCGGGGCTCACTGATGTGGCCATTGGCTGCGGTGGGTGCTGTTGAGCTCGTGGCCGGAGGAAGTGCAGTCAGAAAACGGGGAGGCTGCCTTCTCTACAGAAAAGCAAAGCTGCAGCATGGACGTTTATATACTAGGCTTGTGTTGGAATAAAGAGGGTGGGATTGAAAATTCTCTTCACTTGCTGTATCCATTGCTTTTTGCTTCTGGATAGCTGTTGACCAGGAAGGTTAGTCTCAGAAAGGCTGAGAAATAAGTGAGGGAGAAATTTTAGAGCTTTTGGCATCTGTAAAATAGGATTTGGGTTGGAGGCGAAGCCTTAATTCCTTCTAGGAGTGGGAAAACACAGGTCTTTGTAGATTCTTTGTTCAATAATAGAATCTTCAGGATGGTCCCAGCTGAGCCACTGGACCAATTCCACAAGCTTGTGAATGGGAGTTGTTTTAAGTAGACCATGGTCTAATTGATTTGAGGTTGTCTAACTCCTATGGCATCATGTTTGTGAAATCTGATAGCTGTTCGCATTCTGTTACTTAGTAGTTTCAACCTGTACTTTAGTATTGCTTTTTGTTGTTGTTGTTGTTAGAGATAATATAATATTGTAAAACTCAAAGCAAATTTGTTTCTATGCTTGGCATTACAGTACCCCGTGTCTCACTGTTCAATGTTGAACTGCATGTGAGTTTTCTAGTTGATTGTCTCAGGTGTTTAGCTGATGAACACTGTCCTGACAGTAATGCAGTGTTTTCCTCTGTTTCCAGCTATTGTGGATGACGAAAGGCTCTCTGCAGAGGAGATGGATGAGAGGCGGCGGCAGAACATCGCTTATGAATATTTGTGCCACCTAGAGGAAGCCAAAAGGTGAGATCCAGACTTGGCCTATTTGTGTACCTTCTCTTGCAGATAAGCTTTGGGGTACTATACTTTTAGTAACTCATCTGCACTCTTGTTGGTAGGAGGGTAACGGAGAAGAACTACCTATTTTTTGTAAATTATCAAGCAGAATTGAGAAAAAGTTACTACCACAGCCAAGGCCAAGGCACCAGGGAAACAACTGTTCCTTTTCCTTCTTCAGAGCCTCCCAGGAAATCTCTGGGCAAGTTGCAGATTATTTCAAATTTCTCATCTCACTCGCTTGGATGTGGGGGAGCAGCAAAGACTTACATCAACTCCCTTTCCCCCAGAGCTTCGTCAGATCTTTTCCCCACCTTTACCCCAATGATTGTACTAGTAAATGCCCAATAGGACAATAGCATTTTGGACTAAAGTCCATTGGTCACTAAGCTAGAGGGTAGGTTTATGACAGCAATCTCCTTTGTAATTCATGGGTGTGTGACTACTTAGGATATGTTCTCTAAACTCACACTGACTCTTAGACTTCTTAGATTATAAGTAAATGTTGGGTTCTCCAAGGAGAAAGTGCAGATAAAGAAGGTATTTGCACTTCGGCTTCTGTGCCAGAGGAATCGGAACTTTGTCCTTTGCATACTGCAGTGCTCATAGGCCATGAGTTAGATTCTGGTTAATGGTTTGGTCTGTATTGGAACAACGTTATTGTTCCACAGACAAATGGCATATTCCCAGCTCTCTTATCTATAGAGAAAATAAACATTTAGTTAATGGTCAATGGTGTTAATTACCTCTGATCACTAATAACTAGCTATCTACAGAGCCAGAAGAATGAGGTTTTTTTAGTCAATGTTGTGTAGACCATTTAGTGACACATGTGCTAATTTGGCTTCAGAATTATTTAAAAGAGCACTTCCCAGGGTTGTTTCATATTTTAACAGTGTCTTGTAACTCTAAGCTCTAAAGACTAAGTTTTAAAGGTTATTTAACATGTCTTTGAAATCTACAGTTAGGTTGCAGGTCACTGAAGACTCATTATCATTCTAAGATGGTTAAGAACATGCTTTTAGTCAAGTTGCTAAAAAAGTTAGATAAGGAGAGTGATTCATAGACATTCAAAAATCAACATGCTTTCAATGAAAACGTTTAGGGGAGTTGGTAGAGACTTCCTCCTGACACACACTTTGCAGTCTAAGTTTTTGCCTCCTGTTTTTGGTGAGTGGGAAGCAGTGTCACACAGAGAAGGTGTGTGATTGGGAGTCAGCAGACTGAATTTCCCGGTCCCAGCTTCAACACTTAGGAGCTGTGTGACCTTGGGTGAGTCATCTGTTCTGTGGAAACTTCAGTTTTGTTTGTTCTGTAATGGGATGATAAAGATGTTACACCATCTGACCTACTTACTTCATGGATTTTTCCTCCTAAAAATCAACTAAAATCAAGAAGGTGTAAGTGTGTAAACTATAGTGCCAGTCAGGTGTATAGTTATAACATGAGCACAGTTTACTCCTGAATGTATCAGAGTGGTATCAGTATAGCTTGAAAGCTTGTCATATTCTTTATGTAGTTGAATATTGTTTTAGAAAAGTCCACATAACCATTAGCCCAGGTTCTTTAAAGAAAGCTTCCTTAGAAATAGTTTCATTGAAAGAAAGACTATATACAGTTTTTCCTCTTAGTTTTTATAAATTCATTTTACAAGGAGATTTTGAAAAATGTATACTTATGAATCTTTTATGGAGATCTGAACACTTTTTGTGACTTTCAGGAAAGCTGGTTTTTGGTCATAGGGTATGTAAAAACTATGTGGCTATTAATAGATGTATTAATATGTGTGCTATGATTTCAGAAAGCATAGTATACAGAATTCTGACAATGTTAATGCCTTAGGAATTTGTCATACTGAGTTTATTATAGTGCATGCTTATGTCTGTGTTCATATGACTATAGTTGGCTTAGAATATTGAGTTTGTGCTAAATGGTACACTTAGAATATGTAAGTTTAGCCAGGAATTCTTTCTTGTTTCTTATTTCAGTTGAACTGACTTTCATGTATTTTAACTAGAAATGTGTTGGTTCTGTCTTTGTGCCTCTTTTCTTTCTTTCCAGAAGTGAGAACGGAAGGATTTCTAGTTTATACGTATTAAAAATTCATAATTATAATAGTTTACATATCTTTACCTTTGATTTTATTAATTTCAAGATTCTGTGATAATTCCTTCCTCTGGGGGTTATATTGCTACCAACATTAAAGAAATAAAAAAGACAAATACTATGAATAATTATATGCCAACAAATTACAAAACCTAGGTGAAATGGACAAATTCCTGGAAAGACACAAACTACCAAAACCAACTCAAGAAATAAAAAATCTGAATAGACTTATAACAAGTAAAAAGATCCAGTTAGTAATAAAAAAAATTTCCCACTCTTACAAAAAATGTAAGAGAGGAGGCTTTCCAACTTATTCTATTGAGACCAGATACCAATATCTTTGTCTAGTTTTGGTATCTGATACTAAAATCAAATAAACATACTTCAGGAAAACTATAGATCAATATTTCTTATCAATACAAATACAAAAATTTTCAGTAAAACACTAGCAAACCAAGTCCAGCAGCATATAAAAAGGATTATAAACCACCAAGTGGGATTTTTCCCAGGAATGCAAGCTTAGTTGAACCCCAAATCCAATTAGAACAATTCAATGGGGAAAAAAGTCTTTTCATATACAAAAATTGTCTTAAAATGGATTGTTAATCTAAATGTGAGAACCACAACTATACATTTCTTATAAGAAAACATAGGGGTAAATCTTTATGATCATGGGTTAGGCAATGATATCTGAGACTGAACACCAGAAGCATGAGCACAAAAAAGAAAATAAATTAGACATTATAAAAAACTAGAGGCCCGGTGCACAGAATTCATGCACTGGTGGGGAGGGGGGTGTCCCTCAGCCCAGCCTGCACCCTCTCCAATCTGGGACATCCCTCTCACAATCCAGGACTGCTGGCTTCCAACCACTTGCCTGCCTACCTGCCTGATTGTCCCTAACTGCTTCTGCCTGCCAGCCTGGTCACCCCCTAACCACTCCCCTGCCGGCTTGATTGACGCCTAACTGCTCCCCTGCTGGCCCGATCGCCCCCAACTTCCCTCCCCTGCCGGCCGTCTTGTGGCGGCCATCTTGTGATCACATGGGCACGGCCATCTTGTGTGAGGGTGTGCGGGCAATTTGCATATTATCTCTTTATTATATAGGATAAACCTTTTGATTTAAAGAATACTATCAAGACAGTGAAAAAATGCTTAACCATCAGTCATTAGGGAAATGCAAATCAAAACTACAATGAGATACCACTTCAAACTAGGATAGCTGTAATAAAAAAGGTTGATAATAACAAATGTTTACAAGGATGGAAAGAAATTGGAACTCTTATACATTGCTGGTTGGATTGTAAAATGGTGCAGTCATTTTGTAAACAGTCTAGCAGCTCCTCAAAAAATTAAATACTGAGTTACCAAATGATCCAGCAATTCCATCACTAGGTATATACCCAAGAAAATTGAAAATCTCTGTCTATGTCCGTATAAAAACCTGCACAAAATGCTCACTGAAACATTATTCATAAGAGCAAAATTGGAAACAACTCAAATGTCCATCTGCTGATGAATGGATGAACAAAATATGGTATATCCATACAATGAAACATTATTCAGCTATAAAAAATGATATTAGCAAATCAAAACTAGTAATGTATAGAACTATATAAATCACGAGTGAGATTTAGCCCAAGTATGCAAGGCTGGTTCAACATTTGAAAATCAATCAATGTGATCCATCGCATCAACAGGTTAAATAAGAAAAATAACAATTATATCAATAGATGCAGAAACACCATTTGGAAAAAAAATACAATACCTATTTATGATTAAAAAAAAATACTTCGTAAACTTGAAATGGAGGGGAACATCCTCAACTGGAGAAAGGCTGTTTTACAACAAACCTACAGCTAACATCATACTTAATGGTGAGAAACTCAAAGCTTTCCCACTAAGATCGGGTACAAGGCAAAGATGCCTCCTCTCACCACTCCTTTCCAGCATTATACTGGAAGCTTGAGCTAATGCAATAAAATAAGAAAAGGGAACAAAAAGTATACTTATTGGAAAAGAAGATAAACTGTTTTTGTTCACAGGTGACATGATTATGTGTCTCTCTCTCTTGATGTCCCCCCTCCCTTCTACTCTCTCTCTAAAAAAAAAAATCAATGGGAAAAATATCATTGGGTGAGGATTAAAAAAAACATCACAGCAAGTTATTTTGTAGATATTGACAACCTGTTTTAAAAGTTTATATGGAGAAGCAAAAGAACCAGAATAGCTAACACAATATTGAAGGAGAACAGGGTTGGAAGACCCAACTTCAAACTTATTATAAAGCTACAGTAATCAAGAGAGTATAGCATTGTTGGAAGAATAGACAAATAGATCAATGGAACAGAATACAGAGCCCAGAAATAGATCCCGGTACATATAGTAAAAGTGATTTTTTTTAAAGGAGCAAAGCAATACAATGGAACAAAGCTGGTCTTTTCAACAAAAGGTGCGGGAACAACTGGACATCCACATGTGAAAAATGAATCTAGACACTAACCTTAATACCTTCACAAAAATGAACTCCAATAGATCAAACCTATGTATAAGATACAAAACTATGAAACTCCTTAAAGGTAACAAATAAAGAAAGCCTAGAACTTAACTATGGCAATGGCTTTTAAGATATAGCACCCATGGCATGATGCATGAGAGAGAGAATTGATAAGTCAGGTTTCATTAAAATTAAAATTTCTTTTCTACAAAAGACAAATGTCAAGAGAATGAAAAAAGCTATAGACTGGGAGAAAGGAATGTTACCCAAAATATATAAGAACTCTTAAAACTCAACAATAAGAAAATAACCCGATTAAAAAACGGGCCAAAGATTTTACCTGACACCTCATCAAAGAAGACATACAAATGGCAAATAAGCATAGGAAAGAGTGCTCCATGGTCTGTGTCATCAGGGAAATGCAAAGTAAAGCAACAATGAGATATCACTAAACACCTGTAAGAATAGGCAAAATCTAGAGCACTGACAACACCAACTGCTAGCAAGGATGTGGAGCTACAAGAGCTTTCATTCATTGCTTGTGGAAATGCAAAACAGTACATCCACTTTGGAAGACAGTGTGACAATGTCTTACAAAACTAAACATACTCTGACTATATGATCCAGCAATTGTACTGTTTCTCTTTACCCAACAGAGTGAAGGCTTATGTCCACACAAAAAGTTGTACATGGATATTTATAGAAGCTTTTTTTCATAATAGCCACAACTTTAAAGCAACCAAGATGTCCTTCATTAGGTGAATGGATAAATAAACTATGGTACAGGCAGAGAGTGAAATACTATTGATCACTAAAAAAGAAATGATCTATCAAGCCATGCAAAAAGAAAAGACAAAGAAGAGCCTTAAGTGCATATTATGAAGTGAAAGAATCCCGTCTTGAAAGGCTATATACGATATGATACCAGCTATATGACATTATTGCAAGAGGCAAAACTATGGACACAACACATCAGTGACTGTGGAAAGGAAGTTGAATGGACAGAATCTAGAGGTTTATTAGGGCAGTGAAAATACTCTGTATGATATCACAATAGATAAATATTATTATACATTTGTCCAAACCCATATAATGTATAACACCAAGATGAACTATAGTATAAACTATGGTCTTTGGGGGATTGGGATGTGTTCATGTAGGTTCATCAGTTATAACAAATGTTCCACTCTGGTGGGGGATATTGATAATGGGAGATACTATGCTTGTGTGGGGGCAGGGACATATGGGAAATCCATTTAAATATATTTATTGATTTCAGAGAGGAAGGGAAAGGGAGAGAGAGATAGAAACATCAATGATGAGAGAGACTCATTGATTGGGTACCTCCTGCACGCCCCCTACTGGGGATCAAACCCACAACCCAGGCATGTGCCCTTGGCCGGAATCGAACCTGGGACCCTTAGTCCGCAGGCTGATGCTCTATTCACTGAGCCAAACCGGCTAGGGCAGGAAATCCATGAAATGTCCAGAACAGGCAAATATTTAGATACAAAAAATAGATAGTTGTTGCCTAATATTAAGGGCTAGGGGATAGGTGGATGGGAGAGTGATTGATAATGGGTATGAGTTTCTTATTGCAGGGACAAAAAGGCTCTAAAAATGACTGTAGGATGGTTTCATGATTTTATAAGTATACTAAAAACTACTGAATTACATACTTTAAAAGGATGAATTGTGTGGTATATAAATTATATCTCATTAAAGCTGTCATTTAAAGTTCCTTTGATCAGACTGACTTGGAGAGGAAAATAGTAAAGCTGTGAAATAAGATTAAGTGGTATTGAGCAGGTAAAATGCATATAGAAGGTATTCCTAAGATACGTGAGGTATCTAAACACTATTCATTTTACAGATGTTTTTGGAGCATCCATTGTAGGGTCATCTTTGAAGCTGAAGATCAAGCAACTAATAATGTTATGCTCAGAAAAGCTCACTATTTGGTTAAAGCTTTTACTCAAGAGTTTCAGATTCTTTCCTTGACCTTTGTTTGTTCTGTTAATATCTCTGTATGTGCATGCGTGAGCATCTCCCTGTTTCTAGCCCATCTTCATCCTAATATCTCTCAGATGTTCACCTCTCTATCCCACCACCAAATTACTGAAGGCTTTTAACATCTCTTGGTAGATTACTGCAGTGGTCTCTAATTGGTTTCTGTATTTCCCTGGTCCCCTTCAGTCTTTTATCTGTATCATAGTCAGATGACTCTTTTCAAAACCTGATCTGTTGTGGCCAATTACTTCTCAATATTCTTAGGATAAAGACCAAGCTCATTATTATGCTAAGTGAAATAAGCCAGGCAGTGAAAGAAAAATACCACATGATCTCACTCATTTATGGATAATAAAGAACATTAGAACCTGATGAACAAAAAGATAGATACAGAGGCAGAGAAGCATCAAACAGACTGTCAAATTACAGAGGGAAGGCTGGGGAGTATTGAGCGGGGTGGGGTAAGAGATCAACTGAAGGAAGGACTTGTATGCATGCATATAAGCATAACCAATGGACACAAGACAGCGCGGGGGGAGGTCAATGGGGAAAAAAAGGAGACAAATGTACTACTATTTTTAATACTTTAAACAATAAAATAAAATTTAAAAAAAAGACCAAGCTCATTTATAGGCTCCACATAATCCAGTCCTCACAGCCTCTCCAGTTTCGTGTCGTGCCCTGTTCTCTGTTCTATATTCCAGCCACACTGACCCCCTTTCATTTCCATGTTCCCTCCCACACAGGAGCTTTTCCTATTCTTTATCTGGTCGGACTCTGCTCAGTGTTCCGATCGCAGCTCACTTTGGCAGTGAGTCCTTCTCTCCCTGACATCCCCATCTAGGTCAAATACTCCTGTTACATAAGGTCTCATGACATCAGATCCTTCACATACTTGAATGAATTACTTAATGCTCAGCCTTGGATTATCATTTGTTACTAATAAGGATTTATTGTACTCCATTTCTCACGTTTTGGTTCTCCTGGAGGTAACAAGTAGAATATGGATTAGATTCATGGTAGACAGGATTCTGGGTGATTTGACTAGACTGTCAGTCTAGAGGTAAAATTTAACCATTGTCTCAATGGGAAATTCTGTATTGCAGTTAGGTGATACAAGTCCTTCTTGCCTTGTATGTAATGGGTTATGAAGCTGAGAATCCTAGATAATTTAATGATACCACAGTGAATTAGAATATATCCAGAGAATGGCATAGAGTATTTTCCAGTGAATGAATGAATGAATGAAAAGAGGATGAGGTAACCTGTGTATTAATATGATTTATGGCTGAAATTATTGCTCATAGTTGATAAAATTATGAAGCCTGTGCATATAGATTTGTTAAGTATCACAGTACTAATATTAAGGGCAAGGAGGGGCAAATGAAAAAGGCATACTTTTATGGCCAAAAAAGAGAGAAAGTTGTTTTGTAAAGTGACTCTGCACCCTAGGGGTGTGTTCCTCCACAGGCAAAAGGGTTTAGATGATGTCATGAGGAGCTAATCATAATTGCATTGGGAGGGAGAGCATGTCTGGCATATGTATTAGTTATCCTTGACTGTGTAACAAATTACTCTAAAACTTAGGGGCTTAAAACAACAAACATTTATGTCATGATTTTGGAGGGTCAGGAATCTGGGCTTAGCCGTGGGTCCTCTGGCTCTCAGTCTCACACAAGCTTCAGGCAAGGCAGTCGGGCTCCAAGCTCACTCATGGAGTTGGCAGGATTCCGTTCCTGTGGGCGTTTGGACTGGGGACTTCATTTCTCGCTGCTGTTGGCCAGAGGCATTCCTCAGTTCCTTGACATATGGGTCTCTCTGTAGGGCAGCTCCCAACATGGTAGCGGCTTCCGTCAGAGGGAGCCAACGAGACCAAGAAAAGGCAAGTGAAATGGAGGCCAGAGTCTTTCTGTAACCTATTCTCAGAAGCGGCATTCCAAAGTCTGGTGAATTTTATTCATTAGAATCAAATTACTAAATACAGCCTATGGTCAAGGGGCAATTACATAAGGGCATGAATTCAAGAAGGCTGGGCCACCTGGAGGCCACCTTAGAAGTTGCCTTTTACATGGTGTGTACATAGCCTTTTGAAATTGACCCAGGAAAGGGTATTTGCTGGGGGGAGGAGGGGGTGGTGGAAATCCTTTTTGTTACTGTCAGAAACCAAATCAAGTCTAAATGATTAAGGTACTAAGGTTATTTATGCTGTGATGTTTTTGAATTGTGAGCTTTTTAAGCTAAGCTTTTCGTTCCTCTACCATTTTAAATAACACTAAGTGGACTTTTAAGTTTTCTTCTTGGGTAGGCCCTGAAAGCTAAGTTGATAGTTTCTTTGCTGTGGTGATTTTGCTGAAATGAGGCTGTGTAGACAAGTCTGCTACTCATATGGGCTTTGAAAGTTTCTCTCAGATGCCAGAAATTTCACTGTTTAAATTATAGGAGTTAATTTTCTAGAGGAATTAGTATTGCTGAGTAGATTTCACGTTAGCTCTGCAAAATATATTTGAATAATGAAAATTAATCTATTTTATGAACTTCCTTTGTTTAGACTTTTAGGACAACTGTGCAATTTTAAGATAGAGAGTTCTCTTTGGGAAAACTGAATCGAGGAAGGAAATCCAACTGCAGCTATTATGAAGGTCAGGGGATGGGAGAGGGATCTTGGCAAGAAATGGAGAGGGAATTTGTAAATCACAGTTGAGCGAATAGTTATGAATGAAGCTGCTATTGTGTTCCCCAAGGAAAGTTCCTGAAATATTATATTCCCTTTTTTTTTTTAAGGAAAGAGAAAATGCATACAAATCTTTTGCTGTGCTTACTTTTTCTGTCCTACCTCTGAAAATAAACAAAGCAAAAAAGCCTTTCCTTGCTGATGGGCTTGTTTAGAAATATTATCTTCAAAGGGCTTTTTATGTGAGCCAAGCTATTCTCTGTATTAGTGAGTCTGGGACAGTTTTGTATGCACTCTAGAAAGGAAACAAAACACGGGTGTGATTCCTTTTGTTTCAGTGCTTACAACTCAGATACCAAAAGGACACCTCATTGATTAGATCAGACCTCAAGCTCTGGCCTTACCTGGTACAGTTATGTGCCGTATCACAGCGTTTTCATCAATGGCAGACCACATGTACAATGGTGGTCCCATAAGACTGTACACAGTGGAGCTGAAAAATTCCTCTTTTGCTGAGTGCCTAGTGGCATCAGAGCCTTGGAAATGTCTTAGAGCAGCGGATTACTGTGTTGTGCAGGTCTCAGTCTAGCAGTAGTAATGCGATGGCTAAAAATGCCTGAGGGCACTTACCTGTGTGGTTTCCACAGACATCTCTCCTTTCTAAACCAGTGTTAACACTGGACCGACCCTTGTGGTTTTTATTATGATTACAAGATGCCCTTTAGTGATAGCCATTAGGAAGTTCTGAAGAAAAAAAAGTTTACTACTTACAGGTCCTAGGTATTCCAGGGGGCACATGTCAAGGACGAGGGCAAAGAAATACATAGTGCAGGAGCCTGGGGTTCTGATTTTATTGGGATTGGAGGTAGGGGATGGCTGGGGATTCCTGGGCTCTTATTGATGAATTTAAAACAGAAGAGTGGGAATTTAAAGCATGGGAAAGGGAAAAACCTAGTAGCCCAAATGGTCAGTTATCAACATCAACCAAGATGTTTAAACCAAAGGTGCCTCAGTGGGGTGCAGGGGTGCCGCCTGCCTCTTTATCTAGTGTGTGGCTGGCAATGTATTTATTCCAGATAGTTTTCCTTGGAGTGGATGCCTTGCCAATCAAGACTAAAATCAGGCACTTGCATTACAAAAAGAAAAGCCATCTGTCAGGGCTGGTGTAAACAAACCCCCTGACTGCCAGCCTAAGAGAAGTACAGCACATCCAATTACAGCTGTAGGCTATACCTTCTAGGTTTGTGTAAGGGTGCTCATGGTGTTCCCAACAATGAAATTTGCCCACAGCCGAATGAATTTCTCAGGACCTATCCCCATGGTTAAGTGGGTGTGTGACTAGTGACTTCGAGAATTGGATTTGAAAGAAGTGTTTGAAATGTTTCAGCAAGTGAGACCCATTGAGTGTGGATTGGCTTACCACTGAGTATTTGTGATTACTTTAAGAAAAAGAATCTTATGACTGGGAAATTCTTTAGAGAATCCACTGGATTTCCTCTATGCACTGGGACTTCCCTGTCCTTATTTCCAAGTTTGCCGCCCAGGGCTGTGCTCATAAGCAGTGCTGATAGAAACTTGGAATTTGGAGGAAAATGTCTTTCTTAGTAATCAACTCATTAAGACATGTCATTGCTCTACACAAAATATTAATGAAATTTTAAGAAATTCTTAACTGCATCTTCTAAGCATAAATAGTTTTGCTGTTTCTAAGGTAACTGCATTTTTCTCCTTGCTCTCTTACTGCTACTGACCTCACTTCTGCTGTCCAAGGAAATAAGATGAAGTGTGGGGTTGTTCTGCACAGCGGCTGGCAGGCTGGTGGCATAGGGGGCATAGCTGGGTTGAGAGCAGGGGTCCTTCTCAGGGTTTGGCTCCTGGACGAGCTTGCCCTGGGAGAACCATATGCCGGAGAGGTCTAAGACCTTTTTGGTGGGCCAGGGCTGTCACACCACAGGGACATCCCACCAGAAGGGACAGGGAGTAACCTTCAAGGAGAATGGGGTCATCAGGTGTAGCCTGGGAGAGGATGAGAAGTGATCTTAATGGATGTCTCTATGGTACCCAAGGAGATATGGTACCAGCTAGCCAGACTGTGGTGCTTGCAGCTGGGGCCTTGTGGGAAACATTGGTACTAAGGTCCAGCTGGGTGGTGACCAGGAATTGTGCCATGGAGCTTGGAGTAAAAGGGTCAGATATTATGGATGTAAAGGGAGAAGTCACAGCATTTGGCAAGGGATTGGATTTGGAGAACAGGCATTGGGAGGTCAGATGCTTTGGGACAGATCCAGGCACTGCTTATCTGACTCAGTGGGACACACTGTGTGGTCTCCATCAGCTGAGCCTGCCTTTGGGAGACTTTTTGATCTTAGTTTCACATATTTTGTATTCTAGCCTTGGGTATGTGTTGGACAGGTACCAATCAGCTGTGATCTGACAGATAAAAGCTTAACTTCTCAGAATGCTGGTATTTTAAAATAGTTGATATTAATCATCTCCAGCCAAAGAGTTCATATTTGTTTCTCAGATTCTTCGAAGTGGGAGAGCTGAGAGAGGTTTGGAATTTTCCATGATTTCAAATGTACTTGACTACAAAGGTTATCACATGACTGTCCTTTCACCAGCCTTGGTACCCAAGCACTCAACACAGGGTTATCCCCATTTTATAGACGGCGAAACCAAATCCTGGAAAGACTTAAGTAATTTATCCAAGATCACAGCCAACAGATGACTTAATCCAACCCAGGTCTGTCTGACTTCAAAGCCTGTGTACTTCAAAACTGACTCTTCTTGATGTGTTTTGATTATGTCTGTATTGGAAATTCAAAACTTTGGTTTTGGTGGTCTTGGTTTTCAGATTCTATATGGACTAACTTTGTCATGACTCTTGATCAGTTCTCACTACCTGAGTTTTGAGGAAATTAGCACAACTAACTATCCATTGTCATTTTTTGGTTTCCTTTTCCTTTTTCCTCCCCCCATCTCTTTTCTGTTGGTTGCTTGTTTGTTTTTGTTTTAACTGTCACTATAACTGGTAGTTCTGGGAAGAATTTGCCTGTGTTCTCCCTCCCTTCCTTCTGTCTCTTTCTTTCTCTGTCTTTTTTCTATTAGTCTTTTAAAATTTTTAGTAGGAATTTGCCCTTTTCCGTGATGTAGACTTCATTCTCTTTTCACCCAAGATACTTTTGGTGCTTCTTCTTGGTTAGCTCTGATTTCTACATTCAATTTATCCATTGTCTTTTTGGTTCTGCCACTATTATGACTGGTTTGGAAGAATGCTTTGCTTTTTTATTGAGACATCAAAAGGTATGAATAGCAAACACCGCAGAGGTCTCTTCCTTCCTGTATGAACCTCACCACCAGATGCTGCTCCATGCTGAGATGCTTAAAAGTCATAAAAAAGTGTCATTTTTTTTCAAGGCATAGAGGGACTGGAAGGGGGGGACTGGCAGGGGGAAAACATTTGTACAAGTTTTGTCACAGAATGATTTTTTTTCTTCCATTTGTAGAATGAAGAATGTTCTTCCATTGCTCTTTTGGTCTGAACACTTATTTTCCTCTTACAGAGTGCAAATCCCCATTTTGTGTATGGGTACACCAAAGCGCAGAGAAGCTCATCAACTCCTAATCCATGGAGTTAGTGGTAGATTTGGGATTAGAAGACAGGTCTCCTGACTGACAATTGCTCTTTGCTCTCGTGATTCTCTCTAAGTCATGTTGATTAGAAAAAGTATTAGTAAGAAGATCAATGGTGAAATTATAAAAAGAATAAAAATGTTAAACTTATGTTGTTTGATAAATTCAATTTAAGTTTACTTTTAGTTACATATTGAATTCATAGTGTGGAGGGAGTTAGCCATTGTCATATATCTTTTATTTTTTTGCCAAGTAACTTGAATCTGTTTAAGTGCTAGGACAGGAATTCAAGAATGAACAGTTCTAGTCATTTTCTTACTCTCCTCATTCAGTCTTGTTTGACTTAAATGTTTAGGGTTATTTTTGCTTCAATAATTGTGATATACATGTTTCTGCCTCCGATATTTCACAGGGCAAAAGTTGAGGCAGCTACGTCATCTGAGTGAGAGAGTGACTTTGGACAGTGATTCTCAAATTCATTCACCACCTGCATCAGGGTCACAGGGGTGTTTGTGCAAATGCAGGCTTCTCATGTTCACTCCAGCCCCTGCAAATCCATCTCTGTGAAGTGGGCTCTGGGGTCTGCATTGCAACAAATCTCTCGGGTGAACATTGCTGCGCACTGAAGTTCAAGCATTACACCCTCAAGAGGGAAGGAACAGCATCTATGACTGATGCTGGCTCAGCAGCTCCAGTGTTTCCACCCCAGCGCAGATGAAAAGAACATGCGAGGGGGAGAGGAAGGGTACTGAGGATTGTCTTATGCTGAAGAGAGGAGATGGGAGGATGGTGGAATGAAACAGCTGCTGTAGCGGAAATGATAGTGCATCAGCCAGGGTTGGATAGAAAGCCTGGGCAGTTTTTTTGTTTGTTTTCATTTTTACTTATTTATTTATTTATTTTATTTTTAAGTATAGTTGGTATACAATCTTATAATGGTTATATTACTTTCAGTTGTACAATATATATCAATTCAGCATTTTTATACCTGACAGTGTGATCACCCCAGTTGTTCTAGTAATCACCTGTCACAGTGTAAACTTACCACAGTCTTGTTGACTATATAGCCCTCCCCCTTTTCACCCATGCCTCTACCCACAAGCCTGAGCAATTTTGAAGATTTTTCCTTGTGGAATCAATCAGCATTCTCGTGTGAGTTTTTCCAAAAAGATGAAAAAGGTGAATGGGGTAACTAACTAGGCTCAGCAGTTGGCTATTAGCTCTGACAAAGTCATGGAAACAAGGACCCTGGGGTGTTAATGTGAGCATCGCCTTGAGGTCCCATCTGCATAAGGAGGCCTGTGAAGCCAGATGAAGAAGATGGAGTGGGGCAAAGGATGGGGAATCAGGAACCACCTATGATGAGGATGAAGGGCAGGACCAATAAGAATAAGGAAGTAGAGAAGTGGGTAAATAGAAAGCTACAGTCAGAGATTTGGAAGCTTAGATCTCAAAGGTGGAGTATTTCTGGGAAGTGATAAGGTCCAAGGTGTGGTGGGGCTTGAAGTGGTGAAGCCTTCAGATAGAGGAGGAATTATTTAAGCTACACCTTAGGTGTTCCCAAGGTCATCCACATTCTTGAAGCCTTGGGGGAGGAGCACAGTGATTGTGGCAAGAAAAGAGAGCCCTGGAGGTCAGGAAAAGAGTGACAAGGTTTGAGTGAGATAGGAGTGAGGTGGGGGGAGAGGACTTGGAACAGAGGTGATAGGACATGGCCTGGAAGAAAGGAAGTCCAACTGGAATGGTTATGACCTTATCTTCTTTGGGCTGTGAATTAAGGAAATTTGGGGAACGACCATCCCTGGCTTATGAGAGGAAAAGCCAGATTTCCACTAAGACAAGTAGGTGGGGAAAGTATAAACAAGAAGTTGAGAATATAGAAGAATTACATTTTTACAACAGGTCAAGAGTTTCAGAGGCTCATCAGAAGGAGGTGGTAGATTTGGAGTGTGTCTAGAGAGGAGTGAGATGAATTACTGTATCCAAGAGTGTTTACGGGTCAGCACTTCTATCAGAGTTAGTAGGAGACTGAAACCACTGCAAAAACAAGCTTAGATTTATTTAACAATGTAGGGTGCCCATTAGAGATCTTCTGTTACTAATTTATTACTAACTCATTAGCTGTCCCGTACACTTTAAGCCCATGTGACCCAGAATAAAAGTTTTATATCATGTTCCCGGCTATCTGTGTGACGAAGTGTGCATGTATGTCTAACTACTATAAACAACAGAGATTCACAAAGCAGCACTTCACGTTACCAGTGCAGCATGCTCTGACAATTACTGCTCTGTTCTAATTTATTTTCTCAGAAAATGCTGGTTGTGATCCATGCAGTTGATTTCATGAAGCACACAGGGTTCCGCCTGCGGCTGGACAAACGTGCTGACACTGTCCTGAGCCTGCCTTGGTAATATACTAGGTGCTGTCTCCTGGTCAACCCTTGGTTGAAGAACATTAATTTTCTTTCTCCAGATCATACTTAGGGGTCATTATATGGTCAGGGAGAAGACAGGAAGTCAAATTTGATCAAGTCTTTCCTGCTAAAGATCTTTACTGGCTCCACATTGCCAATTGGATGGAATGGCACCTCCTGCCTCGTACAGCAGCCCACCCTTGTCTTACGCTTTTGAAGTCTTCCTGTGGTTAATCATTCCCTTCTCGGTTTTGCCTTAGGTCCTTGTCCTGCTTTCATTGCATGTAATCCCGTTTATGGTCACTTTTACTACATGCTGTCCTTTCCCAGCTGTCTGGGAGCTCTGACTGTACCCCCAGGGCCTGGCACAGAGTGGGTAGGTCGATTTGCCTGAGTGCATGATGTAGTGATCTCAGAAGTTCATTGGAAGCAGAGTAAAGCTCTAAGAGGGTCAAAATGGAGAATTCATCAATGAGGTGAACTTGAGTTTATTCTCCCTTAATTTTCTTCCCATATTCACATTTGGAACAAAAATGAACTTGCTAACAGACTTAAGGAAATATTAAGTGGCATGCAATGTACTCTCTCTTTCTTCTGTTTTTAATAATTTTTAATTGATTTCTTTTTAGATAGAGGAAGGAAGGGAGTGGGGGTGGAGAGAGAGAGAGAGAGAGAGAGAGAGAGAGAGAGAGAGAGAGAGAGATCAATTTGTTGTTACACTTATTTATGCATTCATTGGCTGCTTTTTTAATGTGCCCTGACCAGAGATTGAATCTGCAACCTTGGTTAGTGTATGTAGACAATGCTCTAACCAACGGAGCTATCTGGCCAGGGCCTCTTCTGTTTTTAGCTGTACATGCACCCTCCTCACCTTTCTCAAGGTGAGTGGATCATACAGCATCTTTGTGGGGAGAGGTTGTGGAGGAGAAATGGTGACACCAGCCACTTCATCCTCTGCCTCTGATCTCTTGCTTTGTCTATGAAGTTAAGTAACCAGAAAGGTTGCTGATAAAGTGGTGATCAGAAAGTCACCTCTGGTCAATAGGCCTTTCTGTGGGCAGCTTTTGTGCTTTTCTCTTACTTAATAAAGGACTTAATGATGGACGGGGACAAAATTGGCTGTCTTATTTTTAGACTCAACAGAGTTAAATGAAGACCTGTCCACAATGCTTCATTTTAAAAGGGTGGAGCTGAAGGGAGGAGGGGGTGGGTGGTACAAACATAGAGAAGATGGAAATGGGCCCGATATCAACATTTTAATACCCGGGACTAAAAACAATGTCTCTACAGTTACGAAGGCCCAGAAGGATGCTCTCTTTCTACCCTGGCAAGCATCTTCTAAATTTCATTCACAGGAAGATTCATGTGTACAGCTGCAGAAACAAGAGAAAATGCAGAGCAACATTATATAATAAAATGAGCAGGCTCAGTGTTTTCATTTGGCCTGGACTCGAAGTTAGGTGTGGAGGTGACATGCTGATTTTGTTAAGTGTGTGAACCTCAGTTGATTCCCCCCACCATCTCCCCTGGCTCTGTTAGTACCTGAGTGACCTTGAGCAGAGCACAATCTCAATGTCTCAGCCTCCTTATTCGTGAGCCGGGTCCAGGAATACCTATCACACCTACATCATAGCCTGATGTGAAAAGCTGGCTGAGAGTCGAGCACTATATGGGTGTAAATTATCAAGAGTTGAAACATGGAACAAAATGCCTCTTAAACTCCATTGTTTATTGCAAAAACATTGTCAGTAGGTAGAAACAGCTGTGAGCCAGGCACCCCCAGCTTAATTAGAGTCGAAGAATGTGTGCCCTCAGCAGCCTTTTATTGACACTGTTTGCGCATTTACTTCCGTGTGGCATAAACAGAGGTGGAGTAGGTCTACGTGGGGAAGAATGAGTACCTGCGGACAAGCGGGGCTGGGCTCTTCTTTCTGTAAACAGTATTTTCACTTCCAAATGCAGGGCCCTCTTTTATAGCATAAGGAGAGTAGGAAATTGCTTTTTAAACCTGGACACACATGTTGATTAGTTACACCTTTTTACAGTAGGGCATCCATCGAGGAAATACTTTGATCACTATTGGCAGAGCAAATCCAGGTTTTAAATATAATTCTTACTGAAAAGTTCATCATCTCCTTCAGGAAGAAAAAATGTGGTTAGAAAGTGTTGACCCTTTGCCCTGCCACCTTGGGCAGGGCTGGAAGTTGGTCACTGGCTGTTAGAAGTGACTTGGGCAGCAGGTAAACTGGACTCCTTTGAGTCAGATGCATAAAGCTGCAGGTTTTCTCCTGCCACCTGGAGCACTGAAGCAGGACGGCACCTTTTCTGAAATCAGTCTCATTTAGGCTCATCTCAGTACCCCCTCCTCCACCTCCCCCCAAGTGCCCCTTAGGTCAAGTGTAGATGTATGTCTGCTCTCCCCAAGGAGACAAATTGTGTCTCCTTGTCCTAGTCCTGATGGCTCTTCTCTCCCCCACCCCCACGTCCATCTCCACCCTATGTCAGTCAGCAGAATTGGGGGTTTGGAAATGACTCCACATAACAACTTTTTAGCCCTCAGAGGCCTGCTAGGAGGAGCTACAGGATGGGCAAAGGGTCAAGGGAATAATAATAACAGCTCTTCCATCCTCCTGTGAATCCTTCTGGAATTAGGAGTCATGATTATTGTATTGAGGTAACAGGGGGCTGCAGTGTGGGTAGAGGGGAGAAGGCCACCTGACAAAAGGCTGTCGGGAGTGCAAGTTTTTTGAGGGCTGAGACTGTCTCACTGATTACAGTTTCTTCTCCTGTTGCTCTACAGGACATGTTTTCCAGCAGGTTCTTGTCAGAGGTGTGGCGGTTAAAATGACTTCCATCTTGGGCCCAGATGTGCCATTGGATGGGCCTTGGCTTTGAAACCTAAGTTGAAGTTCAGCCCCAAAGAAAGCAAAGTCAAACTTCAAAGAATCCAAAATAGAGGATGTGATTTCATGTGCTATAAAGGCTATGGGGGCTGCTTCACCCAGGTGCTAACTTTGACTTTGGTTTATATGAATAATCTAATCCAGCTGTTGTTACAGATGTGGGTAGGGCAGGTTGTGACAGGTGGCTCTGGAAAGCCCCTCAGGTAGTGTGGAATGTCTGGAGCTTTGACTGGTCTCTCTCCACCTGCTTGATGCTCTTCTTCCCACTCTGAGCACCACGTGCGCATTCCTTCCTGGGGTGTTTCTCCATCTCATTGGTAGGCATGAGAATATGGAGTGCGTTTTCTGCTCCACCCCATGAAGCAGTGGCTAAGTGCATCAGGCTTAATTTAAAAAAAAAATGTTTTCATCTCTTTAGCACTCTAAGGTGGGATGCTCATGGGCAAAGAGGCAAGAAAACTAAAGTAATTTTTAGAACCTAGGCCAGAATCCAGTTCTTCGGATGATAATGCTTCTTGTGTAAGTATTTTTTGTGGAGTATTTTGAGCCCTTTTGATATGTAAAGATTTATCACACAGCATGCATGCATATACACATGTACAAACAAACACTAGCTGTAATAGCTTTGAAATGTTTTTATATTAGTTGTAGATCCTGATTCCCTATGGCAGTGATGGCGAACCTATGACACGCGTGTCAGAGGTGACACACGAACTCATTTTTTTGGTTGATTTTTCTTTGTTAAATGGCATTTAAATATATAAAATAAATATCAAAAATATACATCTTTGTTTTACGATGGTTGCAAATATCAAAAAATTTCTATATGTGACATGGCACCAGAGTTAAGTTAGGGTTTTTCAAAATGCTGACACGCCGAGCTCAAAAGGTTCGCCATCACTGCCCTATGGTGTAAGGAAAGAATTTCCAATGGCTACATTTTAATAGTGAATTGCAGCAGTGAATAAACAACTCTTAGAATCTGTGTGTGTGTGTGTGTGTGTGTGTGTGTGTGTGTGTGTGTGAAAATTCCTAGTATTAACATTTGCAGTGGTTCGTTCTTGAAGTCCTAAGTGTGGGGTCCTAGTGCCTGGGGTTTTTATAGTCGTGTGTCTGTGTAGTCATAGGAGAAATGGCCAGAGCTGGGTGTCAGAGCAGCTCTGGGCAGATCCCTGAGCACCATTCTGCCTTGAGCCAGGCGCTCCTTCTCTTCAGTGCCCCGGGGTGGTTCCATTCAGGGATCGGATGTGTGCCATCAGGCAAGTCATACTCTCTGTGGCTTCTGGATTCGGAATTGGGGGTATGATCTTTTCCAATTGTTTTTTAGACCTTGAGTCTCAATTTTGAGTTTCTCATAGCCTAGTAGTAGGTTGTCAATGACTTTCTGAGAATATATGTACACTTTTTCTGGTTTATAACATTTTTGTAAAAACTTGGTCCGGTGCCCTGGCCATTGTGGCTCAGTTGGTTGAGTGTCTTCCCATGCACCAAAAAGTCACTGATTCGATTCTTGGTCAGGGCACATCCCTGGGTTGCAGGCTCAATTCTCAGCAGGGGGCCTGCAGGAAGCAACTGATCGATGTTTCTCTCCCTTTCTCTCTCCCTCCCTCTCTCCCTCTCTCCTTTTCCTTCTCCCTCTCCCTCAAATCAATAAAATCATATTAAATAAAAAAGAAAAACTTGGTCCTTAATGTTTAGATTTATCTTTTTCTCCCCTTAAAAATCCAGTCAAGGCCAAATTTGTGGGAGTTGCTATGGTAACTTTGGAGAATTTGAGAGTGGATACTAATTCAAAGACAAAGATGCTTGAATTGCATTTCAATATAGAGGCAGAATTAGCTTTGGTATAAAAACATTCAGCTGAATCTCCATGGAAAATTAACAAGGACGAAAAATACAAAAGGTTTATAGCTTGAACAGCTTATCATGGGAATTTTTAGCCAACTTTTAAGTAAAATAAATCTCATTTGGTTACAAGTTCATCCTATGCAGAAACAGTATCAGTTAGATTCTGCTCAGGTCTACAAAACATGGATTTAAAATTCTTCCCAATTTATCTTCTCCCTCCAATATGATTTTACCCATAGATTAGCTTACAATGTGAGTTGTATTTTAGGATTACATTAATATACTGCTTTATGTTAAAATAAACTCACATTTTCCCCTGAAACATAAATTTCATCAATTTCATGCTCTGTGGCACAGTTATCAGCACCCCAGATGCTTGTTTCTGTTTGTCTTTGACTAAGTATTGCTGAATACCTATCAATTAATTGCGTGGAAGTTTCTTAAATGAATATTTTGCCAATTATCTGAAATCTTATTGATTTTGGCAGCACAGAGGAATGTTCCAATTCAGTGATTAAAAAGAGAAACACAGTTGGGGGTGGGAATGGCCAGGGAGAGGTCAGTGGGGAGAAAAAGGAGACATAGGTAATACTTTAGACAATAAAGAATTTAAAAACACACACACACACAAATACACAATAATATTGAATATAAACTATAATTTAAAAATTTAAAAAATTGCCCTAACCAGTTTGGCTCAGTGGATAGAGCGTCAGCCTGCGGACCAAAGGGTCCCAGGTTCGATTCCGGTCAAGGGCATGTACCTTGGTTGCGGGCACATCCCCAGTAGGGAGTGTGCAGGAGGCAGCTGATTGATGTTTCTCTCTCATCAATGTTTCTAACTCTATCCCTCCCTCTCCCTTCCTCTCTGTAAAAAATCAATAAAATATATTTTAAATTTTTTTTAAATTAAAAATACTATTTAAATTAAGGGTCTTGAGAGAGGAGATTTTCCTGGATTATCTGAGTGGTCCTCCCTGCAGTCACAGGTATCCTGGTAAAAGGAGAAGGCAGCCATGCCCAGAGGAAGGGACTCGAGTGATGTCACAATAATCTTAGTTAATCTTAGTTCTCTACTTCTCAGAAATTAAATCTCCTGACTTTCAGTTCTCAGAAAGCTCAGGGTTCATTCTGTATGAGGGCTGGGAATGGGAGCACCTGGGTTGGGGTTGGGGACACATTTGCCAGACACTGTATGTGTTCCCCACTCTGTCCTGGTGAGGAGGCTATGTGGCCCCTTAGAGAACTGAAAACCCAAAGCTGAACGGAAGCAATGATTTAGAAAACACATCCGAACACTCAAACACATGGAATGTGCCCAGTGATTTCACAATTCAAAATGATGGAACCACATTGGGAAGCCCTACATGGGGAGGGGAGAAGGCTGTAGCAGGCCCAAGAGAAAAGGAGGTCAGAGCTCTGTGGAGGTGCAAGCACATAGGAGCCTGGTCTTATATCTGGGGGTCACCTTTTTCTAGGCACCTGACCTTGAATGATTACCAAACCTCTGGTTTCCTAACAGAAGGGTGGATAATGCCTACATCATAGGACTGCTGTAAGGACTAGAAGTAGCAATGGATATAAAATCTGCTGTAGCAGTTTGCACACGGTTTCTTTAGGGACTTGGTGTCCAATGTTTGTCAGTTCCTAATCCCCCTTTAAATTCTTATAAGTATGAGTTGAAAGGAAGGAGAAATTCCTGCGAGTGGCAATTACTTTACTCTTCAACATCAAACTATCCACGGCATTTGTGTCTTATATCTATTAATCCCAGCTAAGTTCAAACCTTTATTCTTTTAGAGACTATTCTCTTTTTAAGAATTATCAGTTGATACCATCAGGGAGGAAACAATATACTGTATAGTGAATTCCTATCTTTTAAGACTGGTGTGGGTAGTAGGGTAGGATCTAACTTAATAATTGCCCTATAAAGGCTTCTCTGGTTCTGGATGACAAATAAAATCATTCTGGTCTGCAAACATCCCCATTTAGGAAAAGGGAAGAGAAACTGAGGTTCAGTAATTCATGTTTCTGGGCTCTATCCTGTTTGTGTAAAAAACATTTTGGGGAGCAGGTTAGAGTTTTGCTTCAGTAAGGGTGGCGTGAAGGTACAAGGTACACGTTGCCCCAGAGGAAGAGGCAGTCGGTCTGCTCTTTCCCTATCATGCCAGGTGAATCCATCAGCCTGTGTTAGGAGGATTAGCCATCTGTTAGTTTCAAAGCAAGAGGCAAAAGTCTCTGCTTCCAGATTCTCTTGGTGTGTGGGTTTGGGCAGGACGGACAGGAGTTAATAAACATCACATACCTTGAAAGGCAAGCTCCCAGCTACGTTTCATGTTCGTTCGTCACATCCAGTCCCACAGCAGTCCTGTGACATAGGTGCTATTGCTGACATCAGTTGGGAAGCCAATGAGAACAGGCTCAGGAATCGTTCAGGGTCACATGACGGGGAAAGAGTGACCTCCAGCTGTGAGGCCAGGCCTCCGTCTCCACGCTCTTCTATCATGTTCTAGGCTCCTTTCCAGCTGAGGCCTGATTCCGCTTCATTCCTGCCTCCCTCGTTGCTTCTTGGTGGCAGACTTGCGGGAAACACCCATTTTCACAGTCTGACCTGCAAACACGCTGTTCAGATGGCAGGGCTGGTGGGAGCAGAAAGGGCCCTTCATTTCTAACACCACACACGGTCCTGCAGGGAGTGGCCCCCGTTCTGTGTTTCCTGGTTTAAACTACTTTATAGTTTTGTCTTATAACCCTCACCCCTTGCTTTTCTGCCACTTCTCAGGTCAAGAAGTCACTTTGCAGGGAAACATCTTTTGCCAGTTAAGATGTCCTTTCATCTTTCTCTCCGACCTCTCCTACATACTCAGTTTGAAAATAATACTCGATCTTGATAAAATTCAGTTGAGCCCATTAGAGGTTGAATTAAGCTATTGTTTTCATGAGTATTATTTCTGACTCCTATTCCTCATGTCCCTTATCACCCCCACTCCCTTTCACACACATCCACACCCCACATACACATACTGCACGCACACACCACCTATGATCAAGACTCGCTTTAAAATGAGACTGTGCTAACCGGGCTGCAGGGAAATTTCTTAGCTCTTCACATACCGTGTGAAGAGAGCTCTGTGGGCAGCCCACCCTGGTATTTCCCGTGTTTGCCTCAGTTTGTGCTGGATGGAAAGAACAGTTCACTCCAAGCAGTATTTTTCATTGAAATGTAAATCGCCTATACCCATTCTCATTCTGGTAGAATTCCCAAGGAGAAAACAGGTTTTGTGTTACAAGCCTTGAAGAGAAAAAGTTTTCTCCTCTAGTCTCTTTCTTTAAACACATAACAAGATCGAAGGCGATTCATTTAGTCAGCTCTGATGCACTGTTGAGGTTTGCATATCTAACAATAGAAAATATTCACAGGATTTTACATAATATTATGGGATTGTTAGTAATTTAAGGAAGGAAAGGTGACTTTGTACCAGGATTTAATTCCTGAATTAACAAGCCACCGTCACCCTAGAATGCCAGTTTTCTTTTCGGTTCCTTTACCCACCTGTAAACTACAGTAAGGCATTTACCAAATACTGGTTTAAATCTAAAAATAAAACAAATGCCGCAGGACTTAATGTCCTGTGTTTGGAGTGCTTTTAGAGAGCATTAGGACTTGTAAGCAGTGAGGTGGGCATGGAGGGAATGAAAGATTCAATAATAATGGCATAAGACCTCAAAGTACAACTCAAGTGGCCAAAAATGTGGCCAAAAGCATAATAGAGGCTGTTTAGAGAAAAGCTATTTGGTTGTCGTCGTAATAGCCAGCAGGTGCTGGATATATTATACTAGTAGGTCCTTTTAAAAGTTTCCTACTGAATACTATTTTATTCCTATTCAAACATGACCATTCCATTTTTAAAATACTATGGAATCCGTGAAGCAGAATATATTTTAGATGCACAGATTACATTAAAAGGCTTGGGACCCAAGGATTGAACAGCCTTGAGTATTTTTCTTTAAATACACAAGCTTAAAAGTGCATTCCTTAGCATCCCTGGAGGAAAAGCCCAGGAAAATGAATATGACATTTAGAATACATAGCATTCGACATTTGTATCCCTTATTTTTTAAGACCTGGGGCTTATTAGTTGGAAACTTTCAATGGCATTATCACATATTATGTGGTAGTGAGTGTGGGGTGGTTAATGTGCTTTGAAATGGCCTCACTTCCTCTACTTCTGCCAAGTTTGCTTTCTGTCTCGTGTGCTGTCCTTGCTGTGTTTTATGTTATGCATGTATGGGCAAGAGGAAACCATTCATGTTATTGCTAGTTTCCCCAGTGGTCAGCACTGACTCTTTTTGTGTGTTGTAATTATTTGTTAAACCTTAGAAAGTCTCATTAGGTGGAATAGAATGAAAGAGATTGGGAAGATGCATTTTTTCCCTCATACTTTTTTTATGGAAAAAAAAGGAGACAATCTAATGTGATAAGCATTTTTGTGAATTGTTCTAAATTGAGTTAGTTACGGTATTCTAGTTCTACTAGAGGCCCTGTGCATGAAATTCATGCACTGGGGGTGGGAGGGCCTCAGCCCGGCCTACGTCCTCTTGCAGTCTGGGAGCCCTTGGGGATCAGTCAGACATCCTTAGCATTGCCGTGGAGGTGGGAGAGGCTCCCACCGTGAGCACGGCTTTTGGCTGAGCAGTGCTTCCCTGTGGGAGCGCACTGACCACCAGGGGGCAGCTCCTGTGTTGAGTGTCTGACCCCTGGTGGTCAGTGCATGTCATAGCAACTGGTCGTTCCACCGTTTGGTCGATTTGCATATTAGCCTTTTATTATATAGGATAGGGTTTTTTATCTGTTTGTGAAGATTGTTCAAGATTCTATCTTATAAATGTTTCTTATGTTTTTGTAACTTAGTTCTTTGTATCCTGACATGTATGAGCCTTGATGATCCTCAATGAATATCTGGCTCCCATTGATATTCCATCCCCCTTTCTTACTCTCCCACATGCTTCCAACCTTATGGCAGAGTGAGCTCCTTGTGGTTCCCTGCCTACTTTGTATGTCTCTGACTATCCTGTCCCCTCTGCTTTGAATATCCCTTCTCTTCTTGCATAGCTAACTCTCACATGGCCCTGAGGACGTTTGAGTCGGGCCTCCGCCTCCAGAAATTCACTCTGGTTTTCACTTCCCGCCTCCCATAGCTCCCCACACACTGTGTCTGCTTTGCTTCCTCTTAGATTCCAATAACATCTCATTGAGCTTTCCTGTCCCTTTCTGCACTGGGCAGTCGCTGTTCACTTGCTCACCTGCTAACCTTGCCCATTTCCATGATCCCTCAAACACCCACATAGCAAAGTCTACAGTCAGACACAGCCCTGCTTATTAACTTGAAATAACCTCACAAGAGCAGGTTGTCAGTAAAAACTACCCACTGTGTGACTTGTTGAGGCTGTGAAAAGGGATTCAGAGACAATCTGAGCTGCATTTGGCCCCAATAGTTCTTACTTGGATTGGGGAATAAGGCAGGGTGGGAGCAAGCACCTTGGTGGCAGAGGCAAGAGAGATACAGTACCCTCCCCCCCATCCATGAGGGATACCTTTCAAGACCCCCTATGGATGCTTGAAATTGAGGATAGTACTAAACTCTATATATACTATGTTTTTTTCCCTATACATATATACCTATGATAAAGTTTAATTTATGAATTAGGCAGTTTCATGGATAGATTTGTTTTTAACTAGCAATATCAGCATATGATTTTTTTTTCTTATTAAGTCAAGAACTTCCACCTTTTTACTTAAAGGAAGCACTCTATGGCTTCTCTTTGGCATATCTGAATTGCCAGCATCACTACTCTTACACTTTAGAGCCATTGTTAAGTGAAAGAAGGGTTACTTGAACACAGGCACCGTGATATCAAGACAGTTGATCTGCTAACTGAGATGGCTAACTAAGTGACTAACGGGCCAGGAGTGTGTACAGTGTGGAGACACTGGGCAAAGGGATGATCCATGGCTTGGGTGGAATGGAGCAGATGGTGTGAGATCTCATGTTACTGACAATAGCATGCAATTTAAAACTTAATAATTGTTTATTTCTGAAAATTTCCATTTAATAGTGTTGGACTTTAGTTGACCACAGGGAACTGAAACCATGGAAAGAGAAGTTGTGGATAAGGGGGGACTACTGTGTTGCCTTGGGATGAATAGGATTTGTAAAAGCTGTGGGAGAGGATGGGGTGGAGCACAAGGGAAAGATTCGCATTGAGAAGGGACAAAGTATTTGGTCAAGAGGTTGGAACAGAGATTTCCTGTGGGAAGGAAGGTGGCAAGATGTTCGAGAAGCTGGTTCTACAAAGCCTTCTCTGCTGGGCTAAGATGTGTGGGTGTTACCCTGAGATGCAGAAGAGAGTTTGAAGGTTTCAGAGCAGCAAAGTGAGGGAAGCAGAGTCTTAGTGATAAGAGGGGTTCCTCTCATTACTAAACCAGTGGGGGTGGACAGGGAACAAGGTTATTGAATAGTCTAAGCAGGAAGCATCCCAACCAAAAAAACATGAGTCCACTATTCACTCAGTCAATAAAACTGAGTCCTGTGTTTCAGGCAATAGGGATTCAAAGGTAGTAAAGGAGGGTCCCTTCACAACAAAGGGCCGTGAAAACAAAGCCACCTCAGTTATGTCAGGACTGAGAAAATTGCAACCTAAAGGAAAAATGCATGGCTAGTGACAGGTCTTAGTTAACTGATATGAGCCGTGGCAAGGTTGCAGGATGCCAAGATCACAAATTGCAGATTTGGCCTTTGTTCACAATGAAAGGAATAGTAGCTTCTGCCAGGAGTCTTCCTGATGCTATCAGCTTCGGTCCCTTTTAACTGGTCTTCCTGCTTCTTCTCTTGTGCCCCACCGTACTCTGTTCTCAACACGGCAGCCAGCATGATCCTTTTCAATCACAAGTTAGATAATGTTACTTCATCTCACGCAGGGTAAAAGCCAGGGTCCTCCCAGTGGTCTAAAGGACTCCCCCCCCCCCCCCGCCCCTGCCTCATCACCTCTCTGGTCTCATCTTCTGCACTGCTCACGTCACTCTGGACACACTGGCCTCCTTGCTGGCCTCAGATATTCATAGGATGCTTGCCCTTGAGGCCCCACCCCTGCATATCTCTAAGTCTAACCTCTCACCTTCTCAAAGTCTGCTCAAATGTCACCCACCCCCTATTTAAAGTTGCACCCTGTCCTCAAACTCTACCCTTGGCCCTCCTATCCCTCTGACACTACCCTACCAATTTTGTCCATGAAACTGATTGCCTTCAAACATGATGCATCATTTATTATTATTATTTTTTTTTCTTTTTGGTCAGAGCCCTCCACTTGCCACCCCCCCCCCCATTTGTAGGCTCTTCAAAGGCAAGAATCTTCATCTGCTTTGTTCACTGATGTATCACAGATACTTAAGTACAGCACCTGGTAGGCCTGGCTGGTGTGGCTCAGAGGTTGAGCTTTGACCCAGGAACCAAGAGACCACTTGTTTGATTCCTGGTCAGGGAACATGCCCGGGTTTCGGGCTCCATTCCCAGTGGGGGTGTGCAGGAGGCAGCCGATCAATGATGTTTCTCTCTCATTGATGTTTCTATCTCTCCCTCTTCCTCTCCCTTCCTCTCTCTCTAAAAATCAATTAAAACAACAACACCACCAAAAAAAACAAAACAAAACAAAAACAAAAAACCCAAAAACAAAATAGAGGCTCAGTAAGTATTTGATTTATGAATTGTGATTTAGCTGCTATTCATAAGGCCTAGTTAACTTTTTTCCCTTCTAAAAAAATGGGTTTTGGCAAATGATAGTTGATCCTGCCATGTCTAAATCCCTTGTATTTTACCCAGGTTTTGTTTGTTTTCTTCAAATGAACTATTTTCCCTCTGAGATTTTTAGAGCAAAGTTTTATGAAATATGTACAATAATTAGAGAAGAAAATTTGAAGGCAGCTTTTCAAATAAAAGAAACTTGGCAAAAGGGCCCAACCACATTATATCATAGAGGATTTATGATCTGCAAGTCTGCAATGGACTTTGCTGTAAAAATCTGGCAATGCTAGAAAATAGTCCTCTGCTTCTCTGGGTTTTCTCTGAACGCCTCTTAGTTACTCCTGACAGCAGTGATGATTCTCCACCATAACAGTCTTGGGGAATATTTCAGTTCCCCCTGCAATTATATATGCTCCTTACCGTTTCATTACGGCTTAATTCTGGAATGAAACACACACATACACATACCCTGCCCCAAACCCCTCAAGTAAATAACAACATAGAATATAAGATGGAGAAAGGATAATTGCAAAAAAAGGACAAGAGTTTGAAGGTTTGTATGGGGTTTTATTGGTCACCTGACCTATTTTTCTCCCATGCACACAAACACTGACACACTGACTTCCCTTCATCAAAGAAAGCTGTTGAAGCATCCCGAGCTTCACGCCTGCCTGCTGTGAGGCTTAGATGGTGAGTGTGAGTGTGTGACATAGGTGAGCACTGCATCAGCGTTCCCATTAGCATCTACTTAGACAACGAATTTGAAGTATTGTTCAAGCTTATTAAATTAAAGCTTGTCTAATGCCTAAACGTCAGGAAGGGGAAAGGTATGTAGACTTTTTGAGTATCTCCAAGATGGCTCTTACAGCTCAGATGGTCTCTCTGCTGAGATTGTGAGAAACTTGAGGGGAGAAACTCTGTTATTTTCACCTCTGTTTCTTCAGCACCTAGTACGGTGTCTGACACACAGAAGGAACTGTTTCAGCAATTTTGTGACCTAAGAGTGGTCTTGCGCATGGCAGAGAAGATTAGTAGTTCTGAAAATTTGAACATTATCACAGGGTGGTTGACACATTTCTAGTCCTTATGTTATACTTTAGTTCTGCATCATAATATTTAGTAGGTTGCTTTTAAATAAAATTTTCATTAAAAATTTCTGAGCATTAATTATGAAAAAAAGATAGGAGGGGAAAATGAGTTTATGTAACTCATGTAAGACAAAGACGAATCTCCTTAACATATAAAGACCCTCTTTCAAATAAGTCAATAAGGAAACATTCCTTATTGTGGAGCTTTTTTTGGCCTACTTAATTTATTTTTTTAAAATGTATTTTATTGATTTCTTACAGAGAGGAAGGGAGAGGGATAGAGAGTTAGGAACATTGATGAGAGAGAAACATCAATCAGCTGCCTCCTGCACACTCCTACTGGGGATATGCCCGCAACCGAGGTACATGCCCTTGACCGGAATCGAACCTGGGACCCTTCAGTCCGCAGGCCGACGCTCTATCCACTGAGCCAAACCGGTTAGGGCTTGGCCTACTTTAGTAGATAATTCAGCCCTAGACGGTTTGGCTCAGTGGATAGAGTATCGTCCTGTGGACTGAAGGGTCTCTGGTTCGATTCCGGTCAAGGGCACGTGCCTGAGCTGTGGGTTCGATGCCCAGTAGGGGGCCTGCAAGAGGCAGCAAATCTATGATTCTCTCTCATCATGATGTTTCTATCTCTCCCTCTCCCTTCCTCTCTGAAATAAATAAAAATATATTTTTTAAAAAGGATAATTCACATTTAAAAAATAAGCATCTGAAACATGTTCAACTCAATCAAAGAAAGGCAAATTCTAAAAGCATCCCATTTTACCTACCAAATTGACAAGGATTAAAATCTGATTGCCACTGTTAGGGTTAAGAGAACAGGCATGCATACCTCTCATGTGGGAGTATAAGTAATATGTAATCTTTTGGGAGGATGATTTGGCAACAGATATTTTTATGACACAGCAAATTCTTCCACAAGGATATTTATTGCCACATTATTTACAAAAGTGAGAAATTGTAAGCAACCTGCATGCTTAGCAATAAATGATTGGTTAATTAAATGTTCTAAATACAAATGATGGATTTTGGACATTAAAAATAAATTTTTGAAGTCTAATGTAACTGAAACTGAATCATACAAGATAATATCTAAAGTTTATGTTGTATTCATTTAAAAATATATACATTTTCTTGATGTCAGTTTTATTCATTGCTGGAACAAACATTTTAGTTTTTTTCTGATACTTTTCAAAATTTCTTGAATTTTTATAATTACTTGCATAATCAGGAAAAATTATTTAATGAAGCAAAGCACAGTATATGGGAGTGAGAGCAAGTCTTCACTATGTGTGTTAGGTGCTGTTGAGTTGGCTCTGGTTCCTGGCAGCCCTGTGAATGAGTGATGTCCACAAGGTCTTTTCCTTAAGAGCCCTACTCAGCATCTGCAGGCTCATGCTTCTTTTATATAGTCAATCCATCTCATAATTAATCTTCCTCTTTTCCTGCTACCTTCTATTTTCCCCAGCATTATTGTCTTTTCCAAAGAACTCTGCCTTCTCATGATGTGCCCAAAGTAAGACAGCTTTTTTAGTCATTTTTGTCTGCAGCAATGCTTCAGGCTTCGTTTGCTCTAGGACTCACTTGTCTTCCTGGCGGTCCATGGTATCTACAGAGCCCTCCTCCAACACCATATTCCAAACAAATCAATTTCTTTCCTATTAGCCTTTTTCATTGTCCAACTTCCACATCTGTACATAACAATTGGGAATATGGGGGTGTAGATGACTGTGGTCTCCAATGATGCATCTTTGCTCTTTACTTAATGGAATACACATCACTATAATGCTGTAATGATTACTTTTTCCCCCAAGGGTTCTTCCCCAGTGGTTAAACAAGGAAAAGTAGTTTGATAAAATGCTCCAAATGTTAACTATACTGTTCTACGGGTTATTCAAAGAGAGAAACAAATAGAGGCAGCATGGAATAGCAGGAGTAAGGATTTCTCAATTAGATGATCCTGGCTTGGGACCATGGCTATAGCTGTGAAACCTTGGACATTGGACCTGTAACAGCTTTCCCATCTATGAAACGGATATATTAACCATCTCTATCTTCACAGGACTGTTGTGGGGAATAATGAGGTAGTGTGTATGAAGCACCTTGCACAGAGTGTGACTCACTGAACAGGGGGCACTTATGAGGTGAAACCTCTCAGGAGGGGTATAGCATTTCCTTTAACACTTGGAGTGCGGGTGAATTTCCCGCCAAAATATAAGATGGCTCTGTCTTTTGGTTTTGTTCCATCCACCAAAAGGGTGGATTACAAACAAATATTTGGTAATACGCAGTTACAATCGGCCCGAGTTTACACGTTTCCCGCACTCCACCGCAAATCTATATGAACCGAGTTAAAGAGGGCTCCCGCGGAGTACTCGCAATTCACGCGAGCCGACTTAACTCGTTTCCCGCACTCCAAGTGGTATTAAGAGAACCAAACTTGAAAACCATGAATGAAGAAGTGATTGCTAACTTTACAGAGAATCACTGTTGTAATGGTGTAGTCGTTTTCTATTACTTAAACTTAGCAGCTTAAAACAACACACATTTATCATCTGATAAATCATCTGATGGTTTCTGTGGGTCAGCATCCAGCCACAGCCTAATGGGGTCCCCTACTTGGGGTCTCTGGAGGCTGCCCTCAAGATCGTGACTGGGGCTGGGTTCTCACCCAGAGGGTCAACTAGGGAACCACCGACTTCCCTGCTCATGTGGTTGTTGGCATCATTCAGTTTCCTGGGGTTGTAGGACTGGTAGCAGTTTGCTTCTTCAAAGCCAGTAAGTGGGCAGAAAGAGAAAGACAAGTACAAGTTGGCAAGACAGAGTCTTCTAAAACACAGCACAATCATGAGGGTGACTGTCACCTTTGCAAACCACAGGTCCTGCTTGCACTCAAGAAGATGATGCAAAGGTGTGAACCCCGTGATGGAGGGTCATGTCAGAGGGCTCTATTTGCTACAAGTGGTATTCACAATCACAGGTTTCAAACACAGTAGAAGCCAATGCACTATTTTAGGAAATGATTTGGTTGGGGAAAATTTTGGCTTATATCTGAATAACATTGATTGGAAAGCAAGATGAAGCCACACTGTGCTGTAATACGAACTGTTTAAGGCTAATAATTCTGCCTTCTGCAGTGTGGAGCTTTAGGACATAGCTTTCTTCTTTGAAAACTGTGGTTATCTGAGATCTTCCAACCCAGGAAGTGTTTTGGGATCTCAAGAGTTACTATTTTGTAAGTAATGGGTAATTGAAATATCACTTCAAAGGTGATTTTTTTCATCTCTAAAATGTGGGAGTATTTTCATTATTTGTGAAGTCTTTATAGTAAGTATTGACTTCAATGAAAACAAACATTGCTTGTCTCACCCAGATCCATTAAATTTGAAACTTTCGTTTGTTCTCTAGATTTTTTTTAAAAAGCCATTTGTTTTGTTTGTTTTTAACTTGGCATTTCTCAAGTAAGAAGTGTGTCACTTGGTGTTCTCTGCTGGCTCTCCCTCCTCACACCAGTGGTGTTATAACGCTCCTCTGGATAGGAAAATGATGACTCATGCTAAGAATTTTATGGGTATTATAAAAGCCCAAATGAGATTGCTGTTTGAGACAAGTACACTGAGATGCAAAACAATAATGTTTTAGAGGTACATTTGTAATCCAGAAGACGAGGCAGGATGAGTGATCACACCCTTAAACCAAAGGTTAAGAGGCCCCGATGAATATCGGAACTTTTTTCCTGTTGGGAACAGATGTGTTAGCTACCACATTATGGTGCTTCCATGGCTGCAGGTTGGGGGTGCTGGTGATTCAGCTCTAGGATATTTTATAATTTCCACTCTCTCATCATCTCCTGAAGTCAGGCTGATAGACCAACCTCAACAAGGCAGTGTTAAGTCATCTTACACAGTGAAACTCCTGTACGTGGGAAAACCAAACCTCCCAACTCCCCGAGCAAAGAGCCTCTGACTGTACATGGTGTGCCTATTAGATTTCAGAACGGAGAGATGCTTCAGCTTTCTCTTGGGCCAATTGTTTGCCAGAACATGAGGTTGGATAAACAAATATCTACACATTTCCATTTTTCTTAATGCCACATGTTTGGATAATGCTTAACTTATGGGAGCATTTTTATGGCTCCCTTTTTTTAAATTTGATTTTGAGAGAGAGAGGACAGAAGAGAGGGAAAGAGAGAAACATTGATGTGAGAAGGAAATATCTATCGGCTACCTCCTGCAGGCCCCCTACTGGGAATTGAACCCTCAACCTTTTGGTGCCTGAAACAAAGCCCAATCAACTGAGCAACACTGGCCAGGGCAATGCCTCTTCTCAATAGGATGAATTCATCCAAAGTTTGGAGGAGATGAGGAAACTAAGGCTCAACCACTTGATTTGCTGAGGACCATGTCATACTTTTGCAGCAGAGACTGAAATAGAGCCATAGACTCCTCCTTGTTCCAAACCTCAGGCACCTTATTAATAAATTGTGCTGGATCTCCATTTCTTTTCCTCATTCAAAAATGAAGCATCTCTAAGAGGAGAGATTCCTCCGCATTCCTATGTGTGGTTTTTCCTAGCATGGCATCATCACACACATACACACATGCCCACCAGCATTTGGTGAAAGGCTATATTTTCAAGGTAAGATAGTAGCAAGGTGTATAAACAAGGTAGTCTGCTTTCTAACCCAACTTAACTCTTGGATAAGTTGCTTAAACTTTCTAAGGTACCTGTGAAATGGGAGTAAGAAGAGGTGCCTCACAGAATTGTTACTGAGAGGGTAAGCTCACAGTGAAGACCCAAATGTTAATTTCCTTTAAAAAAAACACAACAAAAAAACAGCCCTAGCTGGCATGGCTCAGTGGATAGAGTGTTGGCCTGCGGACTGAAGGATCCTGGGTTCGATTCTGGTGAAGGGCACATGCCTGGGTTGCGGGCTCAAACCCCAGTAGGGGGTGTGCAGGAGGCTGCCGATCAGTGATTCTTATCATTGTTGTTTCTCTCTCTCTCTCTCCCTCTCTGAAAGCATTAAAAAATAAATATTTAAAAAAATAAATAAAAATAAAAAATAAAACAACAGAAGCACTTGTTTCCCTTGCTTCTGTGGCATGCACCCCACTTCCTGAGTGTGGACATCTCCTAATTAATGAATGGCAGATGCAGATGCTGGTTAGAGAGTGGTGCCTTCTTCCCATAGCAGGACCATATCTCTAGCTAAGGACTTGACATTGTAACATTGTCATAACATAATTCTTTTTCTTATTACAGAAAGCTTAGAAAATATAGAAATGCATAAAAATACATTTTATTTACAACTTTACCTTATAGAAATAATAAAACATCTTGGTGTCTTTGCTCCTTTTTTTTCTAACTTTCAATGTTTTTGCGTGAGAAATATATCATGCTTATAGAAGTATATAGAACATATATGCATAACTTAAGGAATACTACATATGTGGGCACCTGTCACCCAACTGAAGACCTAGAACATTGCCAGTGTCTGTGAGCCCCTGTGTGCCTGACTCTCCATTTATTTCATTTTCCAAAATCAAATTGTTTTACTTAATGTAGTTTCATATTGTGTTCTTTTTCTTTTTCCCCCCCTGTTTGTCCACCTTTATTTATTTATTTTTTACCTTTTTTTTTAATTTAAATTCTTTACTGTTTAAAGTATTACATGAGATTCCTTTTTCCCCCATTGACCTCTCCCCGGCTGCTCCCACCCCCCAGCACATGCCCTCACTCCCCCTACTGTCTGTGTCCATTGGTTATGCTCATATGCATGCATACAAGTCCTTTGGTTGATCTCTTACCCTCTCACCCCCCACCTTTCCTCATAGGTTGGACAGTCTGTTCAATGCTTCTGTGTCTCTGATTCTATTTTTGTTCATCAATTTATGTTGTTCATTATAGTCCCTAAATGAGTGAGATCATGTGATACTTATCTTTATCTGACTGGCTTATTTCGCTTAGCATAATGCTCTCCAGTTTCATTCATGCTGTTGCAAATGGTAAGAATTCCTTCTTTTTTATAGCAGTGTAGTATCCATTGTGTAGATGTACCACTGTTTTCTAATCCACTCATCTGTTGATGGGAACTTAGGCTGTTTCCAAATCTTAGCTATTGTAAATTGTGCTGCTATGTACATAGGGATGCATATATCCTTTCTGATTTCTTGGGATATATTCCTAGAAGTGGGATTACTAGGTCAAATGGAAGTTCCATTTTTAATTTTTTGAGGAAACTCCATACTGTTTTCCACAGTGGCTGCACCAGCCTGCATTCTTTTTCTTACTTTATCATAATCATTTTCCCTACATTGTCATCATTTTAAGTTGCTTTCTTATCTTGGGAGCTTAATTAATCACAGACTATGGACTAGCCCAGGGGTGGGCAAACTTTTTGACTCGAGGGCCACAATGGGTTCTTAAACTGGACCGGAGGGCCGGAACAAAAGCATGGATGGAGTGTTTGTGTGAACTAATATAAATTCAAAGTAAACATCATTACATAAAAGGGTACGGTCTTTTTTTTTTTTTTAGTTTTATTCATTTCAAACGGGCAGGATCCGGCCCGCGGGCCGTAGTTTGCCCACGGCTGGACTAGCCTCATCCTAATGATAATTGCTCCTGGTAGCCTAATGTATACCAGATACTGTGCCTTGAATATTTGTCTTATTTAAAGTTACAGCAAGCTTACTAGTAAATTGAGCTTCAGAGAGCTTAAATTGCCAAGGTGATATAATAAGCAACAGGACTGAGATTGGAGGCCACGTCAGTTTGTTTCCAAATTTCTTGCCATTTTACCCACAGCAGGTTGCTTTCTGAGCTATGTATTAAAAGCACAACACACACTGACCATTAAAAGTAGTATTTCTGGCAAATTCTAAGCAAGAATAACATGCATGACAAGGCTCTAGTTTTTAGATGGTGCTGGTGCCACAAAAATGCAAACAAGAAATGTGGGGGGAAATTGGGATAATTTCTTGATAATGAGAAGAGTATTACATGTAAAAGACCTGCTTTTATTTGAAGGGTCTACTTGTTGGGTTGTCTGGTCCTCCCAGTCCCCACCCCCAAAAGCTGTGGAGTGGAGCCTGAGCTTTTGTGTTCCCAGCAGCCCTCCCGCTGCGTTTTCTACAGTTGTGCATCTGTGATTGTGGTGCAACCTGGGAGGCAGCTGCTCTCCTTTGCTTTGCCCTTGGAGACATTGCCCTGTCGTCTAGAAGAATGAAATGGTTGCTATGGTTGCTGCGGCGGCGACAACGTTGAGCTCTAAGTTGACTGGAGTCTGTGTGGAAAGAGCGGGATTCTATTTGGCACAGATGCAGTTGCTCATTATATTCTGCAGGTAGAGTCACCGTGGCATCCTTGGTTATATTCCATGGACTCTAGGATGTGTATAGAAATAGAATGTGAATAAGAGGCTGTTTGTTTAGGTAAAAAGCATCTTTCCTGTAACAACTTTTAATTCTTGGGTAATGCCAGGTAGCTCTTATTAAATTTAGTGAGGCAGCGTGGGTCAACTCTTCAAAGTTCATTTACATAATCCTCCAGCTTTGAGACAGTTTCTTTTTGAGGTATGCATGGTGAATAGCAAAACATTATTAAGCGTTTTTCAAATGGCCATTAAATGCCAACAGCCACCACCACTTGGTGAGGACAGTAAGTGGAGAGGAGGGAGGCAGTCGCCACTTGTATATATGTTTGGATTCTTACACGGTGGGAGTCCAACCTAAGTCATGCTGTAATCAGTTTTAGTTCAGTTAATCAATCTTGTATTAAAATAGGTGTTTCAAAACTTTGTGGGAATAATGCAACATAAAAATAGTTTGTGTCCTGAAGTATATCATGTCTGAAGTATGAAATAGTTTGTTTTATTTTTAAAAGTTGAACTTCAGAACATCTTCTTATGAGAGATCACTCAAATATAATCAACCTAATCTGAAGTTCAGATTGACTGTATTTTTAATTCTATTGTTAAAGTTTTATTTCCTTATTTAATTAAAATCTTATATTCGTTGTATTGTGGTAGAGATTGAATATTTTTTAGCTATTCACAAAAATGCCAATATCTTATTTTATTATCATCATTATTATCGTTATTTTTATCTACAAATACTCCTTTATTCTACCTTAGAGGAAAATTGTTTTTTAAAGATTTATTGAGAGCTGTTAACACACACACACACACACACACACACACACACACACACACACACACACAACTGAGATTAAAATGTAACAGTCAACTTATTGAATATTTATTTAAAATACTGTATAGACAGAACTTTCTAATGGGCTATAATTCTTATCACAAACACTCCAGAGCATTTTACCATATCTGGTGTTTGATGTATACAATTGTTTCTATGACTTTTCCCACTTATGAGGCTGAACAATCCTGATGAACATGGTTATCTTTGATGTTTTTATAAACGCAATAAAACCTAGAACAGTGTCTTGTATATACTGGCACCTGGAAAGAAGAAGATAGTAAACGAGGGCTTTAAAATAAGTATTCATTTAAATGCTTTTTTTGTAATGAATGTTAATGTGAGGTCATATTTTGCTGTTTCAAAGGTTGTTGTAATCACCTCTTGTTTTCTGCCTTTTTAAATTACTGCTACTCAAAGTACCCAATAACACAAACTATTACCATCAGTGACAAGATAAGGAACTTGCACAAGGATATAAATTAGTCACTTTCTCAAAACATGGCTCCCTTAAGGGCTACACACACACACACACACACACACTTCTACTAGAGAAACGTCAGCTAGACCAAACAGTGTGATGAATGATAGGTGTTCTAGCACAAGTTCCTTAACCCACTGTTGACCAGCAACAGTTTGCAGATGGCACAGGTCCATGGACCAAGCTTGGAGTACCATTGCCCTTTTTTTAATTTATTAAATTTATTGGGGTGACATTGGTTAATAGGATTATATAGGTTTCAGGTATACATTTCTATAATGCATGATAAATATATTGCTTTGTGTGCCTACCACTCAAAGCCAGATCATCTCCCATCACCATATATTTGGTCCCCTTTATCCTTTACTACCCCACCACCTCCTTCCCTCTAGTAATCATCATACTGTTGTCTGTGTCTGTGAATTTCAGTTTTCCATCCCACATATGTGTGAAATCATATGGTTCTCAGCTTTTTCTGACTGACTGATTTCACTTAGCATAATATTCTGAGGGTCCCATTTGTTGCAAATAGCAGTACACTTCATCTTTTCTTATGGCTGAGTACTATTCTATTGTGCATATGTACCACATGTTCTATTATATGGCTTTAAAGGGCCAGAGAGACTTTTGATACCAGGCCTTCCTATGTTGGTGTGGGGTGTTAGTAAGAAAGGAAGTCTTACCATTGCTTTTCTCTCAAGCTAGGTATTTGCATGTGGGTCATTCTCCCATTAGTTGGTGCTGTTTGGAGATGTCTGCCTAGAATCTTGTATTTCATAAGACTTTATCCAGTTGCTAGGTTCCTTCCAAATGCTCTGCTAAAGCTGCCGCATCCCTAAATGATCAGCGCTGGCACTGACTTCAGCAGTGGCCTTGACTTTTAGAGTATCATGTGCTGACAGAAGAGCATGCCTCACCAAAACAATATCAGGACAGTGTTCAGGCATCAGGCCTATGAGTGCGTTCCTCCCACGCAATCCTCCCCACTCTTGCCTTTCATCTTCCTCTGCCTCTGACTTCTGTCTGACAACTCCTGTCCTGGTGAAGGGACTGGCAGAATAGTTGGGTGCAGCTCAGCTGAGTGCCTTCAAAGTGAGTGAGGGCAAGGGAACGCGTTACTGTGTCTCTCCACTGCTTGGGGTGTCTACTGATAAGGTCTCTTTCACCTGCCTGATTCATGTTATTACAACTATTCTCCTGCCACTCTCCCTGCATGTGTGCTACTCTGTGCAGTCAACATTTCAGTGGCATTTCCTCAAGACTCAGTCCCTGGCTTGCTCCTCTCCTCAGTTTGTTCTCCCTGCGCTGCAGATGGATGGAGGTGAGATTTCCTGATGACTCCCAAATGTGCATCTCCAGCCCAGGCCACTTCTCTGAGCCCAAGATCTGTGTGTGTCATTGCAGATTCAACATTCTCCACATTTGTGTCCGATTTCACACCTTAAATGTTCGATCTAAACTCATGACTTTGTAACACCCCCTCCTCCCTTCTATAACCCTTCCTGCAACAACAAAATCACAGATTTGGTCTCCTCTGAGTCCTCTTCATGTGAAAATCACCATTATCCTCTCAATTTCACAGCCTAGGAGTCCACCACCTTCTTTCCCTCACCCGCTATACTTGAGTGCCCACATCATACAGTTCTGACTCTTAAAGGTCTCTCCTTAATAAGGCTTTAAAGGTCCGGCATGATCTGGTTGTGCCTCACTCACCATCTCCAGCCATTGTCACCATCTGCCTAACCCCCAGCCATGTACGGTCACCTCTTTGTCTCTTAGGTGGACCCTTCCCACATTAAAGCCCTAATCAAAGATCCCAGTTGCTAAAGTGCCTTCTTCCTGGCTACTGCCCTCCATCCTTCTGATTTCATGTTAAGGCTCGTGTCCTTAGAGGAGCCTTCCCACGATGTTCAGGTGAGGTCAGTCTCCATGGTATAAGCTCTTAAGGGCTACATGGCTCCCTCAGAAGAACATTGGTCCCATAAGAATAGGACTATGTCTTTGCTTACAGCCCAAGGCATGCTCTTGACAATTATTTGTCTAGTGAATGAATGACAAATAATTACCAGGCACTGTGTCAAGCATTTTACATATATTATCTCACTTAATCCTCAAAACAGTGCTCAGATCGTCTAAGGAGCTTGCCACTCTGAAGCAAGGCACAGTGGGGGAGTCACCCAACTTCCAAATCTAGTAGAGTGCCTGCTACACAGAAAGTGCTCAATTAATGTTTAACTAAACAATAAGGGTCTACACATTTTGTATAGTCAAGACCTCATTATATAACTAATGATGGTTCCTATTAAAAATGTGGGGGTTGCTGAGAAGAGGGGCAGTGACGGGGAAATGTTGACAAGAGATAGGAAGACAGCTGGGTCCCAGCAAAGGCTATTTCTGCTCCTATCACTGACTTTCTCGAGGAAGAAATGGTTGCTGCTGTGTAGTTTTATTAATAATAAAGTTGTGGTGATAAAAAGAGAAAGGTGCAGAGCTTCTTCTCATAAGGGAGATTCATGGAGAGTATGAAGAGACTTGCCTTTTATGGGTGCAAATTTCCTTAAGGTAGTTGCTTTTTTTAAAAAAATTCTCTTAAACTATAAGCTTGGGGAACTGTAGAATTGGATCAGCAGGTTTTGCTGCCAAACCTCTTAAGTGACTTTCCAAGTCCCTCCCTCCACTGCTTCCTGAGATGGTGTGCCCTCCAGAGCCACACAAGTTTATTCTTGATCTCCGGGGCTTACAGCTTTTAATCAAACTGCTTTCAGCTCCTTTCCTCTCTACCATTTTAGTTCTTTTTAGACCCCATTTATTCACTCAAGAAATATTTACTGAGCACCCAGTATGTTCCAAGAAAGTTTTCCAATGTAGTGTTGGTAATGGCAATAAAGAAATGTCTTCCTTAAATGAATGTGTAGAGATGGTTGGCCCATGTTCCTTCTACAGAAATCCTTAAGGCGAGAGCATATTACATTTCAGATCATCTCTAGGGGGCTTTGTAGATGGAGTCTTCTCATTCTCTGTCCGAGTTAGAAAGACAAACTATTTGAAGAAAGAAATTTTAGAAGAACTTGACCATTAGCCAAAAGATAGAATTTGCTCTTGCTGGAGAGAATCCTGAATCCTATCCCAATATAGTTGCTGGATACCCAAGCACAGAGAATGTAAGACAGATTTGAGATGTGTAATTCACACTTTGGGCAAGGCTTCTGTATCCTAAGCAACACGGTACTTCATATGTTCCCGATCCCTCCTCCATGCGGAGCTGACTCATGCTAACCTTTCTGCTTTAGTAGCTAACTTTCCATTCCATGAAATTGAAATCTTTTAATTGCTTTCTTTATTGGTAACCTTTAAGAGATAACTAGGGCTTCTTGGTGTCAGTCTCTAAAGAAACCAAACTCTAAGATGTGGTATCATCTGTTGAATTAGGCAAGGAAAAAGCTAATTAGAACTGCAGTGCGACTGGAGTGGTTCTCAAATGTTACCTAGCCTTCAGTGAGGATGTGGATATTCATTACCAGACTCATCAAGAATCTATATCATAATTTTCATTAAAAATATTTTCTTAACAATGGCAGTATTTTGCCTCTAACAAATATTTGCTATGTATATGAGGGGTTTTTTTTGTTGGCTTTTTTTTTGTATATGAGTTTTATAAAATGTTACCTTTAAACTATCATAGTCTTGGCTAGTTTTTTTCTTCTTGTTGTTGTTTTTTAATATTTTTATTTATTTCAGTGAGGAAGGGAGAGGGAGAAAGAGATAGAAACATCAATGATGAGAAAGAAACATTGATGGCTGCCTCCTGCATGCCCCCCACTGGTGATCGAGCCCCAAATCCCTGGCATGTGCCCTGACTGGGACTTCCTGGTTCATAGGTCAGTGTTCAACCACTGAGCCACATTGGCCAGGTGCCTTGGCTAGTTTTAATGCTTCTTTGTTGGTAGAAAACTCAGTGATCATGAAACAATTAGTAGTTACTACTACTGAGTGCTTCCTCTGTACCAGGCACTGTTGAATATTTTGAGCATATTATCTTGGTTAGTTAGTCCTTAAAGCACTCCTTTAAGGAACATGGTATTGTTCCCGAAATACATTTTTTTAAAAACCTCTGAATTTTCAGAGATTAACTTACTGAGAGTCAGGACAGGAACGGGAAGATTTGGACTTGAACCAGTTCTATCTGCCATCAAAGCATTACTCTTTATAGGATGATGTTCTGGAACAGTGGTAAAATCTTGCATATTAAAATGCTTGAATAGGTTTGTGAAGATGTTTAAAATTGCTAAAATTTCTTATAAAAACATATTTGTGACACTGAGGTTCACTAACTTCTCATCTTTCAAATAAGCCACAGAAGTATTGATCTGACATAATGAAAGAGTTAGTGGAAGCTGTTGGGCCAGCTGGCACCTAAAAAAGCTAAGCCCAAAAAGGCTGCATATGACATTCTGGAAAAGGCAAAACTATGGAGACAGCCGAGAGAGCAGTGGTTGCCAGGGACTCAGGGGAGGGACAGAGGAATGAATAGGTGGAACACATATTTTTAGGGCAGTGAAACTATTCTGTATGATACCGATGATAGTAGATATATGACATTGTACATATGTCAAAACAAAACCCATGCAATGTACAAGAGCAAGAGTGAACCCTAATGTAAACAGCGGACTTCAGTTAATAATAAGGTCTCAACGTTGGCTCATCAGTTGTAACAAATGTGCCACCCTAATCTAAGATGTTAATAATAGAGGAAACTGGGGAGTGTGTGTGGGGTATTTATGGGGAATATCTGTACTTTTCCTTTAATTTTTCTGTAAACCTACAACTGCTCCAAAAAGTAATTCTCCAGCCTTTCCCTCCAATTTCAGGATTTCCTTCACTTTTAAAATTACTGACCCTAGGTCCTAAAGCATCAATCACATTTAAAATTTCACTGTCCTTCACCCCACACCTGATCTTTTGCTCTCTCTGTGTGTGACCTTTTCCATATTTACTTTCCTTTTCCAGCTGCCAGTAAGCAAGCTGCTGGCATTTGTTCTACCCACTCCAGCCTGTCCTACATGTGGCCATCTGATTGCTCTTCTTGAAATGTGGCCTCGATTATATCACTCCCCTGGCCAAAACCTTTGTCTGCGCCCCTCTCCCACCTCAGTTTCTCTGCCATCTGCATCAGGTGGCCTGTGCTCCATGAAATTTTGTTCGAAGCAGTGTTCCTTGAAATCAGAAGTGACCTCTATTGGCACATTGTTTATCACTTTGTTGACATTTGTTCTAATGATCTTGTATTAACACTGTGTTGCACTGTACTGGTCTCTCCTCTCCCCACCCAATTGGTCTATGTTGTTTGATGGCAAAGACTGTATTTTCCCTCCACCATTGTTTTTGAGTCACTGGAGTGCCTTGAATACAGTAGCAGACCCTCCAAGAATGCACTCAGCTGAATTCAATGTGTCCGTGTTCCCAGTCTCTTTATCCAGAGCTCTGCTGTTAGGTGTAGCGAAAGAGAAACCCATTGCCCATGTGACAGGCATTGTGAGACACAGCACAAAAGCTGAGATGTTCCTGACATTAGAGTGTTATCATTTGTTGGTGTTTGTCTGCTGGCACATTTATTTGCTGTGGCCACTACTTTGGCTGCCCTACTGTGTCTTGAATTAAGAGTTTAGATCAGCTTTACCAATTTTAACCAATACATTTTGAGCCAGACAGACATCTTTCCACGTGCCTTTCCGAAAGAAATCCTTATTGTGTTATAAATGGGTGGCTTTGCTATCTTTCCTGTTAGAAGATTGGAAATGACATATAAGTGATGCTGTTGCATTGATAACTGTTTACATTCTTTGAAGATTGAGGAATCTTGTGACTATTTTATCAAGTAATTCTTCTGAAAATTTTTTTTTAAATATTTTATGGCTTAATTCCAGTAAAAGATGTTCAACAGAATGAAAATGAATGGCATATATCTCCTAGGTCTTTATCTGAAGTAAAAGGTGTGATGAGAGAAATACTAAGTAGCTCAATTATTGCCTCCAACATTTCAGAATTCAGCTTGAAAAATAGTTGCCTGGAAAGATTATAGCTTGAGGACAGTGGTAAAAAGTATGCATCTATAGGACCAAATTTGTTTCTCATTTGCTTTCAAATTGTTTAAGCAAAGCACATTTCACCAAGTTGAATTTCAACTTGAGAGATGTCCAGATGTTAAATGGCAGGACTCCAAATACTGAATGTGCTGTGCTTTCAGAAAAATAGTCATCTTTTTGTTTTGTTTGGTTTTGTTTCTTTAAAAATAAAGGTCGAGAGAGATATCAGCAGGAAAGTTAGAACAGAAGTAGATTTATAGATGTGAATGTTCTCATTGAGGAACAAGGGGGTAATCTTTTAAAAAGGAATAGTTAAGATTTCAGTTGACTATAAACTCAATATAAAGCAATAATGCAATTTGGCTGCCAAAGAAGTTACTAGAACATTAGGTTGTTTTAATATTTTATTGTTTTGAGGAAAGATAAGCATCCTATAACCTTCATATTTCAGGGGCTACATATTTTTAAGCTTTTATATTTGTTTGACTTACAAAAATCAGAACACTGTAACAAGACTTAGGTCATCTCATAATATTTGTCTCGTGAAATTGGATGTCTTTTATCAAATTTCAGGATTATGTTTGAATTAAAATTATTTGTAAATTCTCCAGGATGATAGATATGTTATTAATTGGTCAAAAAGCCCAAAATGTAATGGGAATTATGGAAAAGGTGTTAGGGGTGGGGAGGGAGAAGATTTGAGATGGAAAGTTGTCCAAAGCATTCTTAGTGCTTTAAAATAGAGCAGAAAATAGCTATAGAAGATGTCAAGTGACTATTTGATATCTGTAATTAGATCTCAGAACATTACAAATGGATTTCCTTTGCAGGTGGTAGTGCTCTATAGCAGTGGTCGGCAAACTGCGGCTCGCGAGCCACACGCGGCTCTTTGGCCCCTTGAGTGTGGCTCTTCCACAAAATACCACGTGCGGGCACGCATGTACAGTGCGATTGAAACTTCGTGGCCCATGCGCAGAAGTCAGTATTTTGTGGAAGAGCCACACTCAAGGAGCCAAAGAGCCGCATGAGGCTGGCGAGCCGCAGTTTGCCGAGCCTCAGTTTGCCGACCACTGCTCTATAGAGAAGAAAATGATGTGGTCACTTTTGGTTGTCTGGTTGCTTTTCCCAAGAAAAGTTGTCATCTTACCTTGAAATTTTGTTTTCTAGGGCCAATTAAAAAAAAATCCACTTCTGTTCTGACTTTCCAGCTGCTATCTCTCTTGACCTTTGTTTTTAAAGAACAAGATCTTTCCATTTGTAAAGGCTTGTTTAAAAAAACAACATACAGAAGGTAGGATAGTGGGCCCCCTTCTGTGTGAATGGAATTCCTAAGCAGCTGACGAGAGGGAACAGTTGTTAAGAGAGCCGGTAAAGAAAATGGCAGCCACAGACCAAGTCTTGGTGAGCAATAATAATTTCAGTGCTCTCTTTAATCTATCTACCAAGCAAGATAAAATAAGTGTTTTCCCCTAAGGCAGGTTAACACTTAAAGTGTGGAGGAAATACATTAGGGATCTTATATGCCTTTAGTCCAGAACACCTTATATATCTCTGGATGCATACACAAATATGCATCCTCTGAGTGATGGGATTCCAGGGAGGTGAATACACACTCATATACTCCTTTTGAACCTACTCACTGTTATCTCAGATTTTGTTCCCTCTAACTGGAGTCACCTCTTCATTAAATAATTAGAAGATATAATATGCAAATACAAATAACAGTGATGTTTTTACTTGGATTTATATTCTAATCTGTTATAGTTCTGGGACAATTTAAAATATTAGCTATATAAGAAAGACAACTTAAAGGTTTTTCATTTCTTTGTACATTACTGGAGGAGTTGGGGACTGGGGAAAAGGTTGGGTAGCAATAATTAGAAGTTAGATCTATCGCTTACAGAATTGTGTGGTCCCTGAATTGTTTCCTGAACTGGAAAATGAGCTGTTACAGGGTTAAATGAAAAACCTATCTAAAGCACCTACTTTATAGTAGGAGCTCACTAAAATGGTAGTGGCACACTAAGTGCAAGAAAGGATATCAATAGGGAGAATTTGGATTTCAACTTTGACAGACATTCACACATGGTGGTTCTGCCTGCTGATGCTTAGTAGTAATTGGACAGACGTTATTTGCCCAAAGTCATTTTGAATTTATCAGCTATCTACTAAAAACTATTGATGGAATTGGTGGAACCACAGAAAAAATTTCATTTAGAATATTTTCATCTGATTCTCAATTTTTAAGAAAATAACAAACATTATTTGAGAGAGCTTTAAAATTTTACATTTGCATTTAGTTAACCAACACGTCATTTGGGTCCAGTGTTAATTTTTGTAAATTAAAATGATTGGATTTCAGGGTTTTGGTTTATACATGTTGAAAATTTTGTGAGTTAGGAAATTCCTGTTAGAAATATAGCATTTTAAAAACTAAGGTCTATTCACACACAGAGGCTATAAGACAATGACTCTACTATCCCAAGAAACCAATTTTTATTATATTTTAAATTTGTATACACTAAAATTTTTGCTGTAAAGTTTTACAAGTTTTAACAATTGTATATATTGGTGTAACTGTCACCACAATAATGTTACAGAACAATTAATCACCCCAACAATCTCTCTTGTGCTTCTCCTTTATAATCAAATCTTCTCCTTACACTAACCTTGGCAACCAGCTCCTTGATCTGTAGTTGTGCCTTTTCCAGAATATCATATGAATGGAATCATAAAGTACTAACCTTTGGAGACTGACTTCTTTTACTGGGCATACTGCATTTGAAAGTCGTTCATGTTGTATATAACAATAGTTCATTCCTTTTTATTCTATTGTAGGGAGCCAGGGCAATTTGCTTGGGAGACATTTGGGATAGGTGATTACAAATAGAGCTGTTATACACAATTATGTAAAGAGTTTTGTGTAAATATAGGTTTTTATGTCTCTAGAATTTGTGTCTAAGAGTGGAAATGTTGAGTCATATGGAAACTGTATAGTTAACTTTATAAGAAGCTGCCAAATAATTGTCCAGAATAGTTGTACCATTTTGCATTTCTGCCTGCAATGTATGAGAATTCTAGCTGTTCTGTATCTTCCTCAGCACTTGATATTGTCAATTTTTTGTTGTTTTGTTATGCTTTTTGTTTTAGCCATTGTAATAGTGTGTGGTAGTATATCAGCGTGATTTCTTATTTTGCATTTCCTAATGGCTAATCTTGTAATGTACTTATTTGGAAAAGTATCTGCTCAAACATTTTGCCCATTTCTAAAATTAAACTTCTTACTGTTGAGTTGAAGCATTGTCCTTTACACCAAAAGGTGTCCAGGTTCGATTGCCAGTCAGGGCATATACCCAGTTTGTGGGTTTGATCCTGGACGGGTCATGTGCAGGAGGCAGCCAATCAGTGTCTCTCTCTTACATCAATGTTTTTATCTCTCTCTTTCTCTCTCTCTCTCTCTCTCTCTCTCTCTCTCTTTCTTCTCTCTAAAAGCAATTTTAAAATGTTTTTTAAAAATTTGATTTAATTTTCCTTTATTGCATTAGGAACACCAGGAAACTCAATCATATGTCCAGATTTCCACCTTATTTAGTGCTTGACCCAGGCCCCTAATTACAGAATGTCCCCCTTGATAGGGCAGTGACCACGTGTACCAATTCCACCAATCAAGCCAACTTCTCATAAGTTACAACAGAGCAGAGTGTGTCCTCTTGTCACTATTTCCTATTTCTCTCCTATTTTTTAAGTTAAAGTTTCTGTCTTTGGGGGAAAGCAGGCAAAATCTAATTTGTAATGGAGAACCAGTTGTCCATTAAACAATAGAAAACTGAGTCATAAAATCTGTCTTCATAAAACTCCTCCATACTTTTGGAAAATGACTCATTTTTAGGCAGCGTCTGCCATAGGAAGTTGCCAGAAAGTGATGTAACTTGGATAAGCTTGACGCTTTGTACAAGTTTCAAGGCCCCTGTAGAGAAAGCATTAAGAACCAGAGACCATTGTACACATGTCTGTGTGCCAGGTTATCAGTCCATCAGCACAAGTCAGTGTAGCACTTGGAATGTTCTAGTTCAGCTTTTCTCAAACCTTAGCTGACTTCAGAATCACCTGGAGAGCTTGTTAAAACACAGGTTGCTGTGTCCCATCCCCAGAGTTTCCATCCAGTGAGTCTTCATGGGCCCAGGTTTTTACATTTCTCCCAAGTTCCACGACTTGTTAAGGCTGCTGGTTTGGACACAACTCTGAGATCCATTCCTCTGGTTTACCTGTCTGAGTCACTAAAAAGAATTGATAATTTTAAAAAATGCAGCCAACTGAATCTCCCTAAGATCTTACATGTTTACAATGAAATCATTCTCACAAGTGATGGCATGGATTGTTTCTCAGTCATCTTGGGTTATTGAATGGAGACAGGAGCTCCTGCACTCAGGAGCCCTGTGTATTGCAAACTGGGTGCGAGGTAAGAAAAGCTATGTCGTGTTGTCTGCCCTCGCCTTTTGTCAAACCAGGATGTGCGAGATCCCTAGAAATTTAACAGATTATTATTTTAAGATTGGATCACAGGTGCTCTTGCCCGTAGAAGCTCTAAGATGTTTCAATTTATTTCTTTCTTTTGGTCAAAGAATTTCATGCTAAAATTTATAAGTTTGAATGTAAACTTAACTTGGATGCAGGGAGAAGAATTCAGTAGTATTCAACAAGAATTTGCAAGGTGACTCAGCACTGAATGAAAGATTGACTCCATTGTGTCTTGATAGAACATAGATAGTATGGTAGAGTGGAAAGATTGATCATTAGCCAGGGAAATCTGTGTTCTTGTGTTCCTTAGACATCAATGCAGTGGGCTTGGGTAAGTCATTTATTTGAGCCTTAGTTTGGTCAGGAAATAAGAATTTTTGGAATAATTGATCTTAAAAGTTCCTTTCTGGCCTTGGGATTTTATATTTTTATGTTTTTATTTACTTCCAACTAAGTAAATGATGCCTTTTTCCCACTTCACCACCATCCATACCCATTCTAAATTGAAGGAGAGAAAATATAATTAGCAAACTCACAAATTTCCTTTCAGTGTTATTTTTTCAAAAGAAGAGGGATTTCAACCATGCAAAAGAAGAGGGATTTCAACCATGCTGTGTCCCTGTTCATTAAAGATCTTGCCATATCAAATTCTTGCTACCTGTGTTGAAATACACACTTTTGTCTGCAGATGTCTAGCAGCCGAGTAACAGATGAAAATGTAGCTTGTTGCAAGTATAATATGGGGGTAGGGGTGTTTCTAATCACTTTCTGTGCAATCAGCTATGCAGTAATAGCTGTTTTCATCATCTAGCTCTGAACAGAATGGGAGAATCATCAGCAGTCTATTCTGGAGCCTACTTTTCTAAAGTACTAGGAAGAGAAAATTTTTTATCTAGTAAGTAGTGAAGAGTTCCTGATTAATAATCGAATTTATTTTTACTGGCTTAAATCGAGATGATTAGGAGAGAATAAAGGTGGGGGGAAGATTCAAGATTTCAAAGACTGTGACGTCCTGATTCAGGCGGTTATTCGCACCTTGGGCTTTATTTACCTGCTCTTTGAGGCAGACACAATTAGATCCCAAATGCCCTTTACCCAGTGATCTCTTACCTATAGATTTAAGAAATCGTGTACTCAAAGCAGGAACCTGCACACTGTGAGATCTCTTTAGGAATCTGTCAATCTGAGGCATCTGCTCTGAGATGGGTCACTGTGAGGAGGCCCCCCTGTAAGGGATCGGAGAGCCCGTTCCCAAATTCACCTTGAAGCCCAGCAGAATTCTGGTCTTGATCACGTAGGGAATCAAACAGCCGTTGGAACGGAATGAAATGCAGTACCTTGTCTAAAAACCTGACTCCCCACCTGCATCTGACTATGGTTTTATTATCCATGCTACCTGTCCTAAACATTTGACTTTTCAAAACTCATGACAGCTGGACTAAGTGATGTACCTGGTAAAGCGATTTGACAGTCTTTTAATAACAAAGCTAGAGACCCGGCGAGGGCCTTCTGTTGCTGCTGTTCTCCAAAGGCACCTTGTATTCGAGAATCAGCTGGTGCTAATCAAGTGACGTGCAAACTGAACGTCTGTGATTATGAGAAAAGAGTTGAAGTCAGTGTTGACCAGTCAAGCCTTGTCTGGCATAATGGAAGCCACAATTTCTCACTTTGCCTTTAACATGGAACCACAAAGAATTTCTTTGTTAAGAATCAGAAAACATAGAACTGAACAAGCCAGAGGAAGAAATGATATCATGGCCCAGTTGAATCCACTAAAAGATATTTTTATATTGAAGAAATTCTTTAACCTTATAACCACAGCATTCGCATTCTTGAGTGTATTGAATGGAAGATTCATTTGATAAAGAAAGTTAACATAAATGTCCTCATTGAAGATTTAGAGAATATTTTTAATGTAAGACTATTAAAAATCTGAAATATGTCACTAATCTACACATCAGTGGTAACATCAGGATGATGACATCCCTGCAGCTGTACTATAACCTTCACAAAGGTGTGCCTTGTGCCAATGCATTCAGCAAGGAAGCTCTCTTTTTCTGTGTTTTCTTTGAGGAAGCTCACGCCTGTCCATTATGCAAGTGCGTCTGGCATGTTGTTTAAGTACACTCCCATGAGACTGCCCTTAAGTCTGGATTGGGGAGAGCTGTGTCTTTGCATTTTCAAATATAAGAGAGAGATGTTGTTACCTGATACTCAGAGAGTCTTGGCTGCAGTTGAGCATCCGTCTCTGGATTAGTTTACTGTTGTTTTATAATGCTACTTTTTTGTTTTAACCAATTGTGCCATTGTTTGCTGATGGAAATTGTTTCATGCTGGCAGGAAATTGTTAGGCAGTTCTAGAATTTCCAATAAATGGAGTACCCATGTTATTCTTTGCATCAGCAAAATGATAAGTTGTTGGGTTTTTTTAAATTCCCATCTCCCACCCCTCCCCTTTGGCAACCATCAGCTTGTTCTCTATATCTGTGGTCTGTTACTGTTTTGTTTTGTTGATTCATTTAGGTTGTTTTTTAGATTACACCTGTAAATTAGATCGTACAGTATTTGTCTTTCCCTGTCTTGACTTATTTCACTTAGCAAAATCCTTCTAGGTTCATTCATGTTGTCACAAATGGCAAGATTTCATTCTTTTTGAGAGTTGTATAATATTCTGTTGCATGTATATACATCACATCTTATTTATCTAGGCATCTATTGATAGACATCTAGGTTACTTCCATGTCTTGGCTGTTACTAGGATTGCTGCAATGAACATAAGGTTACATATATCTTTTCAAATTAGTGTTTGATAATTACTAGTAGGTTTTTGACCATCATATTTAAAGCTAATTTGAGACTAAAAATCTAGAGGCATGCAAATTTATAAATAGAAGTGCCACTTAACAGCAAATAGTGCATTTGTTGATTCAGCTGTTGAATTTTCAAGGATTGCTACTTTTTTAAAAATTTTATGTGAGGAACTATTTTTTTAATAGTATTTTTATTGATTTCAGAGAGGAAGGGAGAGGGAGAGAGAGATAGAAACATTAACGATGAGAGAGGATCATTGATTGGCTGTCTCCTGCATGTCCTCCAATGGGGATTGAGCCCACAACCCGGGCATGTGCCCTGACTGGGAATGGAACCATTGCCTCCAGGTTCATAGGTCAAATTGCTGATTCAATCCTTTGCTTTATCTGATCTACTGTTGAGTCCCTCTAATGTATTTTTCATTTCAGTTATTGTATTTTTTATTTCTGCCTGGTCCTTTTTATGTTTTCTAACTCAGTTTTTATGTTTCTATCTCTTTGTTAAAGTTCACACTGAGTTTATCTACTTATCCCCTATGTTAGTGAGCATCCTTATAACTAGTGTTTTGAACTCTGCATCTGGTAGATTGTTTAGTTCTTTTGCTGGAGTTTTGTTCTGCTTTTTTTTTTTTCATTTGGGACAAACTTCTTTGTCTCCTCATTTTGGCTGCCTCCCTATGTTTGTTTCTATGTATTAGGTAGAGCTACATCTCCCGGTCTTGGTAGAATGGCCTTACGTAGTAGATGTCCTATAGGGTCCAGTGGCACAATCTTCCTGGTCACCAGAGTCAGGTGCTCCAGATGTGTTTTTTGTGTGGGTTGTGTGTGCTCTCTTGTAGTTGAACCTTGATTGCTGTTGGCATGTCAATGGGAGGGATTGACCTTCAGATCTGATTGGCTGGGAGGACTGACTGTGACTACAGTGGAGGAGCTATTGTGCAGGGCTGACCCCCTGGAGCAGGATTCACTTTAGCGGGCCTCTGGTGCCTGCCAAGTCCACCCTTTGGTAAGTTGTTTGTGGAGGTGCTCTGGTGTGATCTGAAGCTGGCCACCTGGTGTGTTGGTTCTGGGGCATCTTGGGAAATGGTACAAGCCCAGGTCAGTCACTGCCTGTGCCCAGCTCGGGCTGCGGGGTATGAGCTACAGGGTGATCTGTTGATGGTTGCCACTGTGCTGGGCTTGGAGGCACCTGGGAGATGTTAAGGTGCGAACCAAGGCCAGCTGCCACTACTGCCAGTTTTGGGGCCACTTAGAAAGAGGTACAGGGAATGCTGAGGACAGATGCTCTTATTTGGGATTGCGAACCTTTGAGATATTTTAGTAAAGTCTGCAGCCCAAGCCAAGATAGGCCATTTGTGTGGAAAAACTGTTGTAAGCAGCTTGGGTGGCCTACAAATTGAGTGGAGTGGGATTTCAGGGAATCACCAGGGCAAGGCGAATTGTGTTACGTTGATGGAGACTCAGACTTGACGCCTGCCTGCCAACTCTGTGGGAACATGGTTCATCTAAGTAGCAAAATGACAGAGAGAACCTCCCCTCCAGCGCCGAAGCCAGACGATTCAGTTCCTCCCCATCTGTCTCTGGCACTTTTCAAGCTGCTGCCCCAGTGCTGGAGTTCGGACTGAGTGAACTTGTCAGCAAGGAAATCCATGTGCAGTCCTTTGGAAGGAACGCCTGGGACTCCTACAGCCCTCCGTGTCACTCGCCCACAATCTCCACTGGTTTTCACAGCCAGAAGTTATGGGGACTTTTCTTCCCGGCACCGGAACCCTGGCCTTGGGATCCTGGTGTGGGTCTGGGACCCCTCACTTCTCAAGGGGATCTCCCCAGCCAAGATATCTCTCCCAGTTTTTAACTGCCACATGTGGGTGTGGGGCTTGCCCGTTCCATGTCACCACCCCTCCTACCAGTCTTGACGTGGTTTTTGTTTAGCTAGTCTTCATGCAGTTCTCAATGATGGTTGTTCTGTGGTTTAATTGTAATTTTGATGTGGTTGGGGATGAGGTGAGCACAGCGTTCACCTACTCTGCCATCTTGACCAGAAGCTCCAAAGCCTTTACTTGCAAAGAAATAGCCTCTTGGTCATTATAAAGATTTTAGCAGTAAGTAGGAGTGGCATTGTCACCAGTCCATTTGGGCATGAGCTTTTTCACTAGTCCAGGTCTCCTGATGACTTATTTGCCTGCAGGGTGTGGACATATTTTGGCTGCTTCTAGAAGGGTCAGGGACACCAGCTTCTCAGATGACACCTCCTGTACCTGCAATCATACCTTCTATGCCTGTAGAGTGACTCAAAGTCAGGTTACTCTCTTAGTTTCCAGTTTAACATGTGAATTGTAGTCTAGTGTTATTACTTGATTTAGGGGAAACTCAGAAGGGTGGATACCCTGGTTTTCTATGCATAGTTTTTAAAGCAAATGTACCTATAGCGCACAAGGGTTTGTCCTTTTTCTGGCTGGTCACATGAGTAGGTCTGTGGACAGTCCTGGGCAATCCTTTTTTCTCTCCTGGCTTTTAAAGGCCCGATACTGTAGGATCCTTCCCTTTGGCAGGGTGTGAAATCTGTGAGGCAATGGAGTTTCAGAGTTTCGGTGTCCCCTGGGTAATACTAACACCCCATTTAATGTCTCCTTTTCATCAAAACCAGATTTGTGTCTCACTTATTTCCCAGTGTCTGGCCAAGATAGTGATCTTTATGAAAACAAACTGGCAGTAACTCAAGCCAGATAATATGGGAGCCCTCTGCCTCGGCAGAGGGAAGCTGTTAAGGGGAACAGATGGAGACAGTGTCTAAACGTCTTGAAGAAGGTGTGTGCTTGCTAGTTTAGAGGTGCTTCCTGTCTCGCAAGGACTGTTTGCATCAGGAGAGCTGGTGGGGACCTGAAGGCCTTCCCAGCCCCGCCAGGACCCTCCCATAGCCCCACACTTCTGACCACACTTGATGCCACATCAGATGCCACTTCTGATGTAGAAGCAGAAGTGGGATGTAAAGAGCAAATAAAGTGAACTCTTACCTGGTGTGATTAGAAAAACAAGTATCGACAGAAGACCGTCCAGACCTGTGAAGAACTTTTATGAGAGTTTGAGCCCAAACTCTGACGACATATGCCAGGGAGCAAGATCTCAAATACTCCAGAGAATGGCGGCTTTGCAGTTTCTTTTATGCATTTGAAATTAGTGAGGGGAAGTAAAGAAGATTACATGGAGGTGGGAGAAAGTAAGGTGGTAATTGGGTTACCTGATGGCTAACAAAATTATGTGCTCTTTTGAGGGTGGTTATGCTTTTTTTCAAAGATGTGTTAGCTTAGATGCACAGAAACAAGGGACAGGACTTGGTTAAGGCCAAGATAAACCTTTTACTAAAAAAGTTACAAGCTTTGGACGCGACTACCCATTATGATCTGCCCAGTTAAGAATTTATGATCAGATCACCCCGTGAGGTTAATTTCCATAGAGCCCCTTTTTTATCCACAGAAGGTGTTGTACTTTCTAGAGAATTGCCAAATATACTGTGTACAGATTACTAATATTTTATGTGTAACAATTTATTTAACCATCAAGCATGAAGACTGTAATTGTCATATTAATCTCTGAAAGTATAAACAGGACTCTAGGAGATTCCTGTGCATTGGCCATCATTGTGATTATTTATTGTTACTAACCAGTTTCCTGGCTATGTGTGGATGGTAAGCATTCGGTGCAAGGGAAGGGAAGAAATCACTGATCTGCATTCACCAGAGCTCATGTCCTGGATGTTGGCAATTTTTTTCTCTTCTTTTTCTTTACGATAAACTTCAGTGTATCTAAACTCATGGCTTATCATGTATTAATTTGCTGACTCACCTCCTTGTCTCATGGTTTTCTTTCTTCTGATTCAACTTGTGCCATCAGAAGAAAGATCGTATATTCTGCAAGTGTTACTTTCTTCATGTCTTCCTCTTCAGAGTCTTCCTTTTGCATCCCTCTCCAGCCTCAGCTCTCTGGCCACCAAGCCCTCAGGGGATGTCCTTTTATCTTAGTCAGGAGTCAGTTCTCTGATCACCAGTGTGGATCTTTGGCTCCTTAAGGTGGCTTGTTTATTGTCAGATACCCCTTGTTCCTTTATGTCTTCGCATTTGTGGGATTTTCTCTCAGCCAAATTCTGTTCATTCTTCCAGGCTCAGCTCTGATTTTTTCTTACATCCTGGAGCTGTTATATCTTGGCCCACACTGCCCACATCATCCTTGCATTTTTCTCTCACTGTGTCTCACACACATTTTGGTCATTTGGTAGTTTATGTTTGTTTTTATTTTTAATTTAATTTACTTTTTTATGGGTTTTGTTGTTGGTTTTTTTGTTTGTTTTTGGTAGATATGGTTTTATATTGGTCTTTTGTTATTTCATATATAACTTGTTTATCCAGCAAGTTAATGCTCCTCAATAGAGTAGACTCTGCTCTGTTTATTTTATATATATTACAGTTGCTAGCAAGTCACCACACAATGAGTGTTCAATAAATACTTAGAGGAAGCAGGTAAAATGTGTCATGAGTTAGATATGTTATAGGAGGAGATGGAGCCTTTGTGTAGTCACCAGCATTAAGTGTGTCTGTTTTACAAAACCAGAATCTCTATTTTCTCCTGTTTTATTCATAGTTAATCCCGGCTGAGGGAACTGATTCATAAAAACAGGTCCAGTTAGTGATTGCCTATTTGTTCACAATGAGAAATCTAACTTCTGGACAACTGGAAGGTCTGTGTCAGCTGCTCAGTGCAAACTTGTCCTTTGGCAGAGTTTCCAGAAGGTTGCTCTAGGGCCATGGCCAGCCAAGATGACTCATTTGAAGCAGCTCCGAAATCCTCGTGTGTGATCTCTAGACTCCAGGACACAGTGCCAGTTCTTGCTCTTCAGTTTCCTATCTTCCTTATATAGTAGATGACTCTGCTTTTTATGAATTAAAGGGCTGATCTCTGGACTTGGGAATGAAACCTGTTCAATGATGTTCTAAAGGCCAGATTCGATTTGCTTGAGAAGCAAAGGGAAAGCCATTTAGATAGGAGCAAAACCACAATCACAAGGCTTTCAAACAGAATTGCCCGAGATATAATTGGGCATGTGACTAGTTGAGTTTCGTGGATCCAATAAATAGTGTTAGTGAGCTGAGAGAATGGTTCTTCTGAGTACAGGCATACCTCATTTTTGTACTTTGGTTTATTGTGCTGCACAGATATTGCGTTTTTTACAAATTGAAGGCAAGACCTTCCACCAGCAAAAAGATTAGGACTCACTTTATTGCGGTAGTCTCGAACCAAACCCACAATATCTATCTCTGAGGTATGCCTGTACACCTGTACAAGGGACAGGACAGTTTTGAAGGGGCAGGTGGGAGTACTGAGTGATGCTGAGGGAAGGTCAGAACTTTGAAAGAGAAGTATGACTGATGTCTGGTTAGTTTCTTTATTTTGTTTTTCCTAAAGCTGATTTGTGTGTAATTTACATGTGAATAAGGGATGCTGTTACTAAGTTATCGTCAAACTAAATTGACTCAGTAATTTTGTATGGAACTTCAGAGTATACAGAATAATAATACACAGTAGTTCTCTCTTCCCCATTCTCAGTTTCACTTTCCACAGTTTCAGTTGCTTATCAACCATGGTCTAAAAATATTAAATGGAAAATTTCAGGATAAACAGTAAGTTTAAATGGCACATGATTCTGAGTAGGATGATGAAATCTCACACTTTGCCGTTCTCTCCTGCCTGGGACATGAATCATTCTTTTGTCCAGGTATCCACACGCTCCACCTATTAATCACTTAGTAGGCATCTTGGTTACAGATCAGCTGTCGAGATGTCGCAGTGCCTACATTCAAGTAACCCTAATTTTACTTAATACTGACCCAGAACTCAAGAGTAGTGATGCTGGCAATTCAGATATGCTAAAGAAAAGCTGTGATGTGCTTCCTTTAAGTGAAAAGTATGTATGCATGGGGAAAAAACATAGTATATATAGGGTACCAGAGTATCCACAAGTTCAGGCATCCCTGGGGGTCTTAGAACGTATCCCCCACATATAAGGGGGTATCCTATCTACAGGCATAAAAGTGATTATTTTAAAGAATGGCTTAATGTGAATCCTAATGAGATTTCTTATACTAACAGGATAAAAGCTGTGAGGGTGTGGGGCATAATTCCTGGGCTACTTTGTTATATTGTCCTTTTACCACTGATGAGTATTTTTACAATCTTATAGCTACGTATTTATTAAGACCTTCTTTGGCCCATGGAAAATGTCAAGGGTAGTTTTGAAGTGGTTTGATCCCAGGAAATCTGGTTGAATAAACACTGATCGATGGCCTGATATAGGAGTTTATCATCTCTGAGCAACTGATAACCACTCAAACGTGTATAATAAGCTGAATGGCAGCTTTTTGCCGCTATCAGTAATGATGTTCACATAGTGCCAATGGGGGTAAAGAGGGTTCAGTTGGTCTGGAACCCGGGTTGGCTCATTTTATTTCTGTAAAGGGTCAGATGGTTTTTGAGGTCCATGGGGTCTCTATTGCAGCTACTTAACTCTGCCTATATAGCAGGAAAGCAGCCGTAGACAATACAAAAACAAATTCATGTGGCAGCGTTCCAATATGATTTTATTTATGGACTTGACATTTTTTTTATGAAATGCTGTGCTTTCAAATTTTTCCAACTATTTGAAAATATAAAGAATAGCCTTGACTCACAGGCTGTAATGCACCAATTCCTGGTTATAACATAGAAGTAGGATGGATTTAAGGGCAAAATAGTACAACATGCAGGCTGCTATACCTTCGCAATAGTGTGAAAGGGAATGTCACCATTTTCTTAGCAACTGGTAGTTTTTATACCGTTCAATTTCAAAACCCATTATTTTCTTAGCTTTTTTTTCCAAACTAATTATTAGCTCTTCTACGATAGTTGGTCTATAACCAAAGTACTGTTTTTCGTCTCTGGATTTTAGAAGCTGTGGTTAATTACTTGGTTTCCTGCTGTTTTAAAACGAATTGTGTACATACACAAATGTGCGTGCATATGTGTGTACACACACACACACACACACACACACGGGCTCTTTATCTTAACTTCAAGTTCTCCTAATCTCCTTTTTTATTCACCACTCAGTGGTTCTTCGTTCTCCATGTTTCAGTTTATTTCTCAATGTTTTGGTTTTCTTTTGATAAAGTCCTGTTTCTTCCTACTCTCTCTGATAGAGGAAACCACGAGAAGGACTTCTTAAAATTAAGAACACAATGTAACTTCAGCTGTGAATCTTGTCTACTTTGAGGAGAACCAGTCTGAGGTCCATGGTTGACATCCTAGCCCCAGAGGCGGGATTTACGTCCATGAGAGCGTGGTGTAGGGAAAGCCAGACATTGTCAGATGGACATTATAAAACAGCCCCAAGGTGTGCTCTCCTGAGGTGAGAACCTTTGCTGGTCTGTGACTAGTAGATTAAGGCTGACAGATGGAATCTGTCCCTGGGAACAGTGTCTCCTCCTCCTTCTCCTCCTCCTCCTCCTCCTCCTCCTCCTCCTCCTCCTCCTCCTCCTCCTCTTCTTTTTTTCTTCTTTTTAATGCATTTAATTATTCAAGAAATACATGAATGTGTTCTTGTCTTTTCAAATAATATGGATGAATTGAATTCCTATTTGACACTGGCTGCCCTCAATACTATTCCCCTTTACAGAGGTAATCATTCTTATAAGTTCTTGTCTTTCTCATCTTTTAGTGTGTGTTTATGTACATAAATGTCCATGAAGTGTATTTCTTAATATAAACTAGTTGTACCATCTAGATTGTAACGAAAATTGTGTTCTCTTTAGTTAATTCATCTTGGGAAACACAGGTTGGCATCATTCTTTCGCCATGCTTTCCTGAGGATGGGGTGGGAAGATGGCAGAGGGGACAGGGAAATGTCTGTGACTGATATATGGTAAGACAGCCTTTGTTCTCTAGACCTGGTGGAGTGTTAAAGCTGACTCCCTCCTGGGGTGCTCTTCAAAGGCCCTCATCCCTTGCTCCCTCTCACCCCTGGGAGCCCAGTGGTCCACCTACAGTTCTGCCTGCTCAGGTCATGTTGCCCCCTCCGGTCAGCACCAGAAGCCTAGACATAAGACAAGCCCTGCACTGGCTCATTCTTGCCTGCGGACCACCCCCAGCCCATGGAGGCATCTCCCACTCTTTTCTCCACAGATGCTGCAAAGATGAGCCAGTCCCAGTGCAGCCACAACGAGCCTCCACTCCCTGCTCCCCAGGGCAGCTCGCCTCTGTGTTCTGGATTCTCCGGGCACGAGTCCGACACCTGCTCTCAAGGACTCCTGTGAAACTCCCCAACTGGTCTCACCAAAAACCCTGTGAGGCAAGAAGGTGATATTCCTACCCATCACCCAAAGAGGAGAGGGGGCTGTGTGGGGGTCTCACAGCAGCTCTTTCCAAAAATCCGTCCTCAGAGCTTTCTCGCGAATCACTGTGGGAGAGAGACACAAATCCGGGTTTTTATCTCCCTTTGGCAGGTTTTCCCCAGTGGACTGTTTTATAACTCACTTTGATACCTGATATGGCTAGTGTTATAACAAAACTGTGATAGCCAGAACTTCCAGGGTAGCAGCATCCTGAATACAGGAGAGGGCAGGTTTTTCTCTTCACTAGAGACAGTCAGAATGGTTAGACCATAGGGGTTGTCATAGAGTGATGGCGAACCTATGACACGCATGTCAGAGGTGACACGCGAACTCATTTTTTTGGTTGATTTTTCTTTGTTAAATGGCATTTAAATATATAAAATAAATATCAAAAATATAAGTCTTTGTTTTACTACGGTTGCAAATATCAAAAAATTTCTATATGTGACATGGCACCAGAGTTAAGTTAGGGTTTTTCAAAATGCTGACACGCCGAGCTCAAAAGGTTCGCCATCACTGTCATAGACAGAAGACTGTCAAATTGTTCGCCAGCAGGGTGTCTGGTACATGCCACACACTTGCAACACTTTATAAAATTGATCTTTAAACGTGTTGCCAATCTATTAAAGAAAAAGTCTTACTACTTTGTTTTTCTTTACTAGGCAGCTCTGCGTATATGTTTGAGGCATTTTTATTCTTTTCTATGAATTGCCTCTTAATATCCTTTGCTCAGTTTTTTTTAAATGTCTTTTCTTTATTGATTTATAGTTTTTTGGTGTTTTTTTTTTTTTCAGAATACTAATCCTTTGTTCTGTGGCAAATATTTTCTCTAAGCCTGGCCTTGTCTTTTAACTTTGGGCAATTGGACTACATCAAAGGCATCATAAATAATTTCCCTCTGCAGGACTGTTTTGTTGTGTCTGATTTAAGAAGGCCTTCTTTCTCCAAGGTTATAAACATAGTCCCCTATATATTTTTCTAATGTGTTCATAATTGACATTTTTAAATGTTTTAGAGCCTTAATCCATCTGGAATATTTTTGTGAACAGTAGGACTCTAACTTAATTTCTTCCCAAGTAGAGAGCCAGTTCTTTCAACACTCTTTTGTGAAAAACCAGCAGCATGTTCTGTGGCCATTGGCATAAAATTAATCAGGGTCCGTTAAGGGGATGGTGGGGAGAAAGACAGATCCTTGGTTAGCATCCTAAATGTCAAGAGGAGGTGACCACTCAGAGCAGAGGATGCTGCTGATCTGGAAGAGCTCCTGGCGATGAGTACTGCCAGAGCGTTTCAGTAGAGGCAAAACCAAGGCCGCGAGTCTCTGCGCATTGAGAGCTCATGAGCAAACAGTTGCAGGTAACTTGTTCATAATTGTCATTTGTTTCCAAGCAAAAACCTTTTTTTTTTTACTTGAACATTCTCGTGTGAACTTCTTATAGTTCATTGTCACCATTGGGAACACATCCCAAAGCAGGGTGTGAGTGAAAAACGTGTACTAAGAAGTGCAAGCCTTTGTAAACCCCTCTGTGCTTCTTTCATGATATTAAAGCCAGTAATGCAGCGGTTCTCAACCTGTGGGTCGCGACCCCTTTGGGGTCGAACGACCCTTTCACAGGGGTCGCCTAAGACCATCGGAAAACACATATGTAATGACATATTATTTTTGTAATTAATCACTGTGCTTTAATTATGTTCAATTTGTAACAATGAAAATACATCCTGCATATCAGATATTTACATTACGATTCATAACAGTAGCAAAATTACAGTTATAAAGTAGCAACGAAAATAATTTTATGGTTGGGGGTCACCACAACATGAGGGACTGTATTAAAGGGTCACGGCATTAGGAAGGTTGAGAACCACTGCAGTAATGATTGTTGGTTTGGATCCAGGATTTTTGCTTGATTTTCTTTACATCCTTGGACAGGCATAGATTGAAGTATTTGTCTCTAGGGCAGAGAGGACAGTAGGTGCAAAGGCTCTGAGAAGGATGGCGAGTGGCACATTCTAGAAACTGAGGGAGAGCCCAGGAGGCAGGGACACAGGAGGCCAGGAAGGGGTGAGGTCAAGCAGCAGGCAGGCTGGAGCTCAGGGCCTGTGGCCAGGCGTGGGCTTTGGGCCTATCGATGCCACTGAAGGATTTTAAGCCGAATGACAGCATCAGTTTTGTTTGAGACAAAACTTTGATTGTATGAAGACAGATTGTCAGTAGGCAAAAGTGGATCCCAAAAAAGAAGTTTAGAAACCTTCTGCAGTGATCCAGGGGGAGGATGCTATGTTACCTTGATTTGAAACTATAAAAATATTGGCATCTATGTTGTGAAATAAAATCCCTGTAAGTTACAACTCTGGTATAAAATAAAACTTTTTTTAAAAAAAACCTCACGCCGGGCAGACCCGCATCAGGAAATAAAACCCGAACGGACTTCCCGTTTGGTGTGCTTTGCCCATGTGCCCATGATTTCCAGCTGGCAACAGCACCCTTCTGCGCAGGAGTAAATTTGCCGTGCCGATCCAAAAAAACAACGACCAAAAAACAAACAAAAAGACCCTCAATGCCATTTTTTAGAAATTAGATCTGCAACTGTTGATAAGATCATGTGATTTTTATCTTTTGTTTTGTTAATGTGTTGTATTGCATTGATTGATTTGCATATATTGAGCCATCCTTGTGCCCCTGTAATGACCCCCAGTGGATCATCATGTATTATTTTTTTAATGTATTGTTGTATTCGATTTGCTAGTATTTTGTTTAGAATTTTTGCATCTGTATTCATCAGATCAGCTGTCTCCTGCATGCCCCCTACTGGGGATTGAGCCCACAACCCGAGCATGTGCCGTGACCGGGAATAGAACTATGACCTCCTGGTTCATAGGTCGATGCTAAACCACTGAGCAACACCGGCCAGGGCTTCTTTTTTAGTTCTTTAAGATGTAATGTTAGGTTGTTTCCTTTTGTTTCTTGAGATAGGCCTGTAATGATATAACTTCCCTTCTGTTACTGTTTCTTGCTGCATCTCAGAAGTTTTGATATGTCTCTGTGTGTCTTTTGATCTCACCTTTTATTTCTTCTTTGACCCAGTCATTTTTCAGTAGTATGTTGTTTAATCTCCACATATTTGTGGGTTTCTTTACTTCCTTTTTGCAGTTGATTTCTAATTTCAAAGCATTGTGGTCAGAGAATTTGTTTGGTATAATTTCAATTTTCTTGAATTTGTTGAGGCTAGTTTTATGGTCTGACATATGGTCAGTCCTTGAGGATGTTCCATGTGCGCTGGAGAAGAATGTATAATCTGATGTCTGGGGTGAAAGGCTCTGTAAATGTCAATTATGTTCGTTTGGTCTAATGTGTCATTCAAGGTTGATATTTTTTTTTGATTTTCTGTTTGGATGATCTATCTAGAGCTATCAATGGAGTATTAAGTTCCCCAACTATGATTGTGTTTTGTCTGTTTCTCCCTTTAGTTCTGTTAGTGGTTGCTTAGTACAGTGGGGCCTTGACTTACGAGTGTCCCGACTAATGAGTTTTTTTGAGATACAAGCCATCTCTCGACCGATTTTTTGCTTTGAGTTGCAAGCTCAAAAAAATTTGGGTTACGAGCCAGCTTCAGATACCCCACCGCTAGTTGGCGCAGCGAACGTCACAGTGATTTGACATACGAGTAATTTGAGTTATGAGCTCCATCACGGAACGAATTAAACTCGTAAGTCAAGGCCCCACTGTATACGTTGATGCTCCCTGATTGGGTGCATATATATTAAGAAGTATTGCGCTAGCTGGTTTGGCTCAGTGGATAGAGTTTCAGCCCATGTACTGAAGGGTCCTAGGTTCGATTCTGGTCAAGGTCATATACCTGGGTTGCAGGCCCTGGTCAAGGTGCCTGCAGGAGGCAACCAACCCATGTGTCTCTCTCACATCGATGTTTCTCTCTCTGTGTCTCTTCTACTCTCTCTAAAAATCAATGGAAAAATATCCTTGGGTGAGGATTAACAACAACAACAACAAAAAGAAGTGTTAGGTCTTTTTGATGTAGTGTCCCCTTTATCATTATAAAATGTCAATTAAAGGGTAAAGGGGGCCAAATATATGGTGACAGAAGATTATTTGACTTTGGATGGTAGGCATAATGCACTGGACTAGATCATGTATTATGGAGATGTATACCTGAAACCTAAATGATCCTATTAACCAATGTCACTTCAATAAATTTAGTTTTTAGAAAAAGAAAGAGAAAAAAAGAAATCAGTCTGTGCAGAACCATTTACAAAATTTGCAGGGCCTACTGCAAAATGAAAATGTGGTACCTCTTGTTCAAAAATTAAGAATTTCAAGATGGCAATAGCAGAGCATTAAACCAAGTATGGGGTCCATGTGACTGCCATAGCTCACCCTGGGTCTCTGTGATAGAATGACTTGAGTCCGTCTAAAAGGAGTGTATCTCTGCCTATTCCAGAAGAGGTCGGTGACCCCTCTGATGTGGGCAGGGAGGCAAAGACTGAAGCAAGCTCACACTATTCTTTAGCTCAAAGCCCTTATTAACCTAACCAGTGGTGATTGATAAATTACAGAGATGTTCGAAAGTCAAATTGAAAACAAGTATTATGAGTAGGTGAGATAAATAAGGATGAAGGGGGAAATTAAGAGAGAATCTTTGTTTTATTATTTCTTGTTTTTATTGGCTGTGGTTTATGAAAACATAACTAAGAGAAGGGAATACTGTTAACTTTAAATCTGTTCCTTAGATCTATTCTTTATCAATATGTATTCATTTAACTGCCTTTCTAAGAGCAGATTCTTGAAGAGTTTTGGGAGAACACTGGTTTAGGCAAAAAGTTTTCTGTCAAATTCTGTGCTATTTGTTTATTTTTTAAGGAATTGATCATCTCAATTTTAAATGTTAGGACCTGTCTCCTTTTATTTTGTACCTCTAGAAAAATGGCTCCAAATGGAGGTATAAAAAGTTTAAAGGTCTTTAACTCTAACAATTGAAAGCATAGTGTGTGTGTGTGTGTGTGTGTGTGTGTTTACCTGTTACTATCATAGAGGGAAGAATAGTGACTGTGGAGTTTGACAGTTTGAGAGATTCTGAAATTGGATGCTGTAATTTTTATTTGTAGTAAGTTTCCTTGCTGAGCTCTGTACTGGAGATACCTTGAGGGCAAAGTTTGAGAGCACCTTTTAAAGCAGTGGTCGCCAACTGGTGGTCCGTGGACCACTGGTGGTCCATGAGGTCCAAAAGATTGGCTACCGCTGTTTTAAAGGGGAGCTTACATTTCTAGGAAAAGGTTTTGTGCTTACTAAACCAAATCTCTTTCAATTTCCAGTGACTCAGAGCTCCGATATTTGCATAGTGATTCAACCAGCAAGGGACTGGCTGTGGAGATAATTTGGTTAAGATAAGTCTTCTGGTTAAAACGTTTGAAAGGTTAATAAAGGCCTTTCCTGAGCAGTGTCCTGTGCAGTGGCTTTCAGGAACTTTTGACTACCTACCATGCTACCTATCAAGCTGGGTGCGATGGCGGGATGAAAGTCTTTTTTTTTTCCAGAGAGACCCACAGGCCAGTTCTGGACAGTTGACATTAAACACTGCAAAATTCCAAAGTGCAGACGGCTTGGCAAGTTTGAGTTCTGTTCAGAACTAGTGCATTCTGTTCAGAACTAGCTTTTTTTTTTTTTTTTTTTCAATAGTGCTTTTGTCTTCCTGCTAAAGGTCACTCTGCTGTTGTCCAGGACTGGTGTTGTCCCTTCATGAGAGTTGCCAGGGAAGAGGGTGGAATATTATTGACTTAGTTTTTATATTTATAATAACTTAACACAACATCAGGTTTTACAGATTTGAAAATGTAAATAAAACGGTGTGCCTTTTTAAATTGCTGGTGAGCAGCCGTCGTTCGAAAATTGTTTTGGACATGTGAGCTCCCCTTTGGGCTCCTTTCAGCCCCCACCCCACCTTCGCTCTTCAGTGTAGTGGGATGGAACCGGCATGGATTCGGCTCAGATTCAGGCTTCATTGGAATGTCATTTTGACCATGAATGTAACTTAGATGAGGTAATCTCTGTAATATAGAAGTTCCACCGTTGCCTACCAGAACTGTCAGGTAAAATAACCAGTGTATTGCCTGCTACAGAGTGGGGGGTTCCATCCATGTTAATTTACCTGAGGCAGCACCTAGGAGAAGGGATGAAGTTCAAGTGCAGACCTCTGCCCTTCACTTCCCAGGAGCATGAGGTTGGCAGAGGCCTTAAGCTGAAGCCTGCTCCTTGCAGAGTGACAGGAGGGGCCTACAACTGACCCTGGCCTGCCTCAAGCTAGAGTACAACTTTGCTGAACTATTTCTCAACTGCACCGTTTATTTAGGGGGAGTTTGCAACTTATGTGTACTTAGTCCTACTGTTAGTGTGGCTGATTTCTTGAGGAGCCTCACTCAGTTCATTAGGAGTAACAGCATGAAGTGACTTTAATTTTCTCCAGGCACTGCTTACAATTGTGCTCTGTCAAATCCCCCATGCCAGCCACTGGGCATTGGGTATGTTCTAGAATTCCTTTCCAAAACTCCTAATCTCATATCCAAGTCCAGCACCTCCCCTGTCCCTCTCTGGGCTCCAGCTCCTCCCAGTGTGACAGGAAATAGAAAGCACAGTTCCAGGAGTTACTGAATTTGGCAAGTCTAGTCGGTGGTGAGAAGGTACGTCCACCTGGTTTACTCTGATGCGGGTGATCACTTCACAGAGTTTGTGGTTCTCCTGGGGCCGTGTTAGCTTCTTCATAGGGCGCGGTGTCTCCCTTTGGTATTGCTAGGTGTTCATTCCCCCGTTCACATTCCTGACTCCTCCTTGGAGTCGAGAGTGTCCTGCTGCCTGGCCCAGCAGCTGCCTGGCAGTCCTAGGGCTCCTGCCCCATTAACCTCAACACTCCTTCAAAAGGTACTACTTAAGTACTGGGATCCCGTCACACTCTGTCCAGGGTTGTAAAGAACTGGCACGGAGCAGGAGTACTCCCATCTTGTTTTCCAGGGGTACTGCTCCTGGGTCACTTTAAGGTCTGCTTGCAGAGGGCTCCTCCAGGGCCTCCCACCTTCCAAATCTCTAGCTCAGAAATGGTGTCAGCATCTGTGTTTATGAGTGTCCAGCTGATGGATGCCACCTTCTCTCAGCTCCCTAAGGTGCTCCATTCTGCTACAGTGTCAGCCCAGGGTGGCCTGTGGGGTTTGCAGCTCAGCCAGCAGCCAGATAAGGAACAGGATACCCCCCTCCACTTCTTGCAGGTACCTTAGTCTCTCCTTGAGATTCTCTTAGAAACCCTCCCATGCTCTTAATTTTTGGGGAAGCAGGTAGTAACTTGCATAGACACTCACCCTCCCCGAAAAGCCAGCATCGACCATTCTTCCTTTCCTTGGGGGCTGGGTGGAGGGAGGGGCTGCAGTCAGGTAGTTGGACGGTCCTGTGATCTCTTGGTAGACGTAGGGGCGGTGTCAGCCTTACGTGTGTATGGCTTTCTAAGAAGGGTTCTTGGTCGCATTGTCCTCATTGTTGGGTCTTGGCTGTAATTCTAAGAATAATAAAAAAATCCCATTCAAAACTATGTTTTCTGTATATTAATAATACTCTTTTTCTTTAAATCCTTACCTTGCACTTCCTCGGATGTTGTTTTTCCCATGTATCCTTTCCTGCAGAACCAGAGGGCAGGGCCAGGTGAATGCTATTGGTACTTCTGTAGGATTTGAGTTGTGGCTTAAAATAGATCTCACTTTAGGAAGGTAGGGGGCTTCCTGGCCAGTGCTGAATGTTTGTGTCCCCTAAGAATTCATATGCTGAAATCCTAATGCCTGATGTGATGGTATGAGGAGATGGGTTTGGGAGATAATTAATTCACGAGGGTGGAGTCCTCATGAATGGGGTTAATGTCCTTAGAGAAGAGACCCCAGAGAGATCACTAGCCCC
>NW_005871048.1:37916177-38076646 GCF_000147115.1 Myotis lucifugus | reverse complement strand
GTACATTTTCTTTAACATACAAGAGAGGAAAGAGAAACCACTGAAGGTGTGTGAGTGAAATGGTGAGATTGATGTGGGGAAAATTAGTCTGGCAGCAGTCTGTAAACTGGATCATGTGGGAGGGGTACTAGATCAGAGGTAAAAATTCAGACCAGAGGTCAAAGCGTCTCAGTGGGGTAAGTGGCAGTGGGAGTGGACAGGGGGGATGAAGGGGAACAGAAGTGGGAGTGGACAGGGGGGATGAAGGGGAACAGAAGCAGAATTGATAGAAACCAGTAGCTGATTGGAATAACACTGTAGTTTCAATCTGGGATCAATGAGAAGAGAGCGTACCATGAACAGAAACAGAGAGTTAGAAGGGAAGACCACTGTGAGGGGAGGGAAGATCAGGGCCACTACTAGTCTGTAGGGCCTTTGTGAGAAGGGGAAGGCGTCCCCTCAAGATACAAGGCCTGGCCAGTGGAGCACAGGCTGGTCTCCTGGGCCTGGATGCTGTGCTCTGTGCCACCTGTACAGCCATGTACCATGGCCCTGTGGGAGATTTCTATGGGGCAACAAGATTGCTATAGTCACAACAGCCCATTTGGGCCATAGCCAGGCTGTAATAGCTAAGGGGTTGGGGTGGGAGCTGGAGGTCCTTGTCCCTGAATTGGCTCCTGAGAAAACCAGCAAGTAGCAAGGCACCTCCCTTTGATTATCTTCTCCATCTATATCCATATTATTCTTTCCCTTATTGTTTGTGGTATATATGACAGAAATTTACTATTTTAGTCATTTTTAATATACAGTTTCTTGGCATTAAATATATTTACAATATTATACAACTATCACCACTGTCCTTCTCCAGAACATTTTTTCTTACAAAACTGAAACTACACCCATTATTAAACACTAAACGCCTCATTCCTGTTCCCCTACCCGCTGGCAATCACCATTCTACTTCCTGTTTCTATGAACCTGACTATTGTAAGGACCTCCTGTAAGTGGAAGCATACAGAGTTTGTCCTTTTAGTCTGGTTTATTTCACTTAGCATAATGACTTCAAGGTTCATCCATGTTGTGGCATCTATAAGAATTTTATTTTTAAGGCTGAATAGTGATCTATTGTATAGATAATGCCACTCTTTGTTTTTTTGTTTATCTTGAGTTGCTTCTGTCTGGCTATTGTGAATAATGCTGCTATGAACATTGGTATACAATTATCTGAGTCCCAGCTTTAAATTCTTTTGGGTATTTAACCAGAAGTGAAATTGTTGGATCATATGTAATTTCATGTTTAACTTTTGGGGAACCACCGAACTGTTTTTCAGTGGCTGCACCATTTTACATTCCTAGCAGTAATGCATGAGGGTTTCAGTTTATCTATATCGTCCCCAACATTTGTTATTTTCTGTGTCTGTTGTTTTTTAAACAGCCACTCTAAAAGCAGTAACGTTTCTTTTTTTTTTTTGCCCTTCTTATTTTATGCTGCTTCTTTTCATGTATTTGTTATCATACATTTAGTAATTATGTAAATATAGTGCCTTGCTATTTTTTTAAGCTCTATTTTTTTAAAAATGTGCCGAGAAAGACAGCTGCTAACCCTGTAAATTCATGGCCAGCCTTTTACCCATCTGAAAACATATTCACGAGGCATATTTTCACTTCCCTTTCAAATGTTATAAAAGTTTAAGATGTGTTTCATTCAACATGCAGAGTGTTTAACTATTTTTAAATTAGTTCTGAGCATTAAAAATCACAAGTGCTCATAAAAATACCTGGATTTCTCACTTCTAAGGAAATGGTGAAGGCAGGACCCCAATGGTCCATGTTCCCACAAGACGGCAGTGGGGCTGGAGCCGGACAGCTTAGCCCTTTGCCAGCGTCTGCTTCACCCTTGCAGGCATCTGTTTGCAAGCCCTGCTAGAGTTAGTCTGGATTTATTCCAATTCATATTAATAATTTAGGTATTTAGAAGTGACTAATACTTCTGCTCTACCTAGCTACTTAATACCCTCACTGACATTTTCTCTGCCGATAAAATCTGAAATCTCCTTGTTATCTATCCTTGCATGCCTCAGGCCCCTTGGGGACAGGTCTTGCCAACAGATTGGTCTCTACTGATTAAAAGTCCCTTTAAATTTGGATTTCCCCTTAGCTGGAACATTTTAAACTCGAGTTTCTCTAGGTACATAAGGCACCCTCGCTCTCTTCCAGCTCCGCCATAGCTGACTCAGTGGCACTCAGGGTGTTGCCACCCAGTTCTGAGTCCTGCTTGTTTTTCCCCGTCCACCAGGGATCGTATCAGAACATCTGCTTTTCACATATGCTCGCTGTATGTTTATGTAAGGGACGGTGTGCCCATCCATTTCATGTTCTGGGTATGTGCTAGAATTAAGCTCTGTTTCTGTGGTCTGGAAATACAGTTAGTGATGCCTGTAGATAGATTGTAGAGATGATAATTGGTCGGCTTCAGATCCTGTGTCTTACAGATAGGCAGTCCTGGAAGGTGTTAGGTGAGGCTCTGGCAGCCCCGAAACGGAGGCCTGTGAAACCCAAGCCAGCCCAGCACGCCCTCGCTCTATGATTTGTTATTGCACCGAGCTGGCTGCACTGTCGGTCAAGCCACATTTCCTGAAACCTAAGAAGACCGGGGAGTAATAGTGTTCTCTTATAACAGCTCCTGTTCCCTAAAACCTTCGCGTGACTCTCCTTGCGGTTGGCAGCCTGTCTCTCTCTGTGTGGTCGCTAATGACTTCACTGAAGGTGAAACATTTACATGAGCTGAGTGCGATGGTGGTCATAGAGGACGTGAGGGTGCACGTGGGTGCTTTCGGCAGCTCGCCTCTTGCCTCACCGCCCCTCCAGCAGGTTCCATCTCCGAAGCTGTCCTGGTGGTTTGTCCAGGCAGCCGAGCTGGAAACCTTGCTGTCAGTCACTAAGTCCGGATGATTTGTGCTTCCTGTCAGAGGGGGAAACCGTGGGAGTGTGTGTGTGGCCGGGGGGCGGGGGGGGGGGGGGCTCAGCAGGGGAGGGGTTTTTTGTCTCCTGCTTTCCAGCCAGTTTCTTTTTGTGTCCATCACTCTTTTCCTGTCTTCTCTTTCCTAACCGGACATAATATTCAGCTCTGGAGTTTGAATTCTGATGTTCTTATTACATAGAAGTTTAGTTTCTGGCTTCTCCTTGCCCTTCCCCCTAAAGGCCCCACTTGTCCATTGCTTTTTCCCCAAGGTGGGTGGGACGAGATTGCTTTTTATTCCTGTGGTCTTTCACTTCCCCCCTCTCTGTAAGGGTTTGTCACAGGAAAAGGGTTTTTTCTATTTCTGATGTCTATTTCAGTACAGAACAATGATGGAAGTTGTTAGACAAGTGAAATGGTACTTAATTATCTGTCTGGAAATTCTTCCTCATCTCCAAGTCTCTCTGAGTGAGAAATCACTGTGGATGGCAGTGAGGGTCCCCAATTCCCAAACATGCTGTAGGGTGGCTCCCTCCCACAGGCACCGATTTCCAGCGATCTGGTGGCCTCCTCTTCTCTTCTTTCTTCGATGGCCACTCCACCCCTGGTAGCTGCTGTTCTGACCCAAGAGCTAGCAGATGGTGAAGAAAAGGACCTTAGTTTTAAAAGGTCTTAACTTGCCTTCTTTGGTGAGGTGTAAGGACTCTGGAGCACCCAGGGGTTCCTGTGTTCAGCTAGATCACAGGGGCGTCTGTGCTTCTCAGAGCTAAGAAACGTGGAGACTCAAGTGTGGGGCCATTCAGCAGAGGCAGCAGTTCCCAGCGGCCTTTGGTGCTGGGAAGATATTCTGAGTGGCGGGGCTCTAATTAATTATTAACCTACATATAAAACCAGGGAAGCCCAGGCCAGCACCGCTGCAGATACTGCCCCCTGGTGGGATGCTTCTGGTTGAGCAGGGAGAAAGGTATCAGCCAAGGGAACCCCGGATATAGCTTTGAGGGAAGGGCTCCTTGGACTCCTACTGGTTCTGGTATAATTGGGACATTTTGCTTTGTAAGCTTATTTTGTAATATTTTGTGTACAGAGTGGGTGGTTGCTTAATTAAGTGCTTTAAAACTTGTATTTGGTCATATATGCACATGGTACAAAATTTAAAAGAAGAGTACACAGTGGCAATTGTCTTCTTTCTACCCACTCCTCCTCCCCAGAGATAACCACTTTTGCAGATTTCTTTTGTAGCTTCCAAAGGATAATTTCTGAATAGTTATATTTCTGTAGCTATATATATAACTACACACACAAATATATACAGGTATTACTATACAATTATTGTTTAATTGTGTAACACAGTGGTGCACACGATTGGCAACATGATGAAATATTTTTCAGAAGAGATCATTTCCTGCAGTGTTTTCATCTTGTTTTAAAACAGAGGAAAAGTAGAACCTGGGACTAAACAGAAGTGGTTCTTGTATGAAGCAACTACTGTTTGGGAGCATGGCATATATGATGGAGAGGAAATATCTGGCTGTCTGAAATGGTAGCAGTTCACTTCAAAATCTTAAAACCACGATTTGCCCTCCTTGTGCAGAGGTTGAGTGCAAATGTTGAGCCAGTCACACTCCCAGGGTATGACACATGGTCTCACTAGTCACATGGTGGTTACTGGTTGGAGCTGGGTCCCCTAAAAGTTACCTGTTTTTAGCCCTAGTTCACTTCCTCCCATAGGCATCCATTCAGATATGTATAAAGTGTTTCATTTAGGTTTGTATGTATTCTTGCAGTGTAGCTCGTCTTGTTAGTATTTTCAGTTTATGCAAATGGTATGGCTATCTCAGTCTGTGCCTTAGCTTTTCCCCAGGCTCTGAGCGTTCCGTCTTTGGTGTTAGGTGTGCAGCTAATCTAGTTTGTTGCAACCTGTACTTGTTTGGCAGAACTGAGACTTTGAAAATAGTTGAAGCATTGCAGTAACCTTTACTCCTATTTTTCTTTTACCTTAATTTTTGTTATCACAAACAACACTTCAACACAAATTTAGGAAACCCTAGAATTCCACCAACCTAATATATCAACTTTCATATGTGGAAACACCTGACATGGCTATAACAAAAAGTCCGTGTATTATTGTAGTATTCACCTTATTACATCACCATTCCTCCATTTTGCTAAGTTGCCCTTATAAATTTTAATAATCGCATATTTCATCTATATTATGCACCCAGCTTCACAATCTTTTCTGTGAAACAACTTTAAGTCGTTCATTTTTAATATCACTGTGATTTAATACCCTCATGCATGTAGTTTTTTTGTATTTGTTGTATGTGTTTTCCTCTTATATTATTTAGCCAAAATAGATGTGCACTAGGGGATGATGGAGTTAAACAGAGAAATTATTCAATGGCTTATGATACAAGTTGCCCCTCACTATATTCCCAGAAACGAATGCAAGTGTCTTTCACTTAAAACCGCCTTCTTTTATTTTTAGAGTGTTATACTTAGAGCTGTTGCCATAGGAATCGATTTACCAATTGTCAGTGGTCAGCAGAGAAACAAGGAACTCCTGTTTGCTGTCCCCAGAACAAGTGGCAGAGTGTACCATCTGCTACCTATGTTGTGCATCCTTTCTAGTCCGCATCCCTCCTGACATGGGTGCAGCGCTGGTTTACTCATCTGTCCTTCCGCTCACTGTGGTCTGGGTTGGCAGGAGCCGGTTGGTGTGCAGCCCTGCTCCGATCTGACCCGGGTCATGTGTGAACTGTGAACTGTAAATATGGACACACATATGGAAAAGAATGGTGCTTGGGCTGCTTCTACTATCTGCTCGTCATCCATTTCCACTGAAGGGCTATTAAAACGTGGCTTGCTGCTTGTAAAGATTGTGTGCCGGTGGAGAGGAGGAGGAGTGGGAGTGGAGAGTGGGAGGCATTTGCGAGAACATATGTTGGGTTCTTTTCATTTCCTCTTAGTGACAATGATTGATGGCATCCAGTGAGTCCTCGTTTGTCACTTTCTCGGTACAGCTGGTAGTGGGGGTGGGGGAGCCAATAAGGGCCGGGCAAAAGATGGAGGTAGAGAGGAAGGGGCTCTTGATATGGTACTGAAATGACATTTCTCACAGTTAAACTTTTCAGTAGTGTCTTCTCCTGATGTTACTTCACTACTACCTGCTGAGAGCTCTTTTGATCTTTTAGACTCTGGAAAAATCAGTCTTCTATCTCTTTCTAATTCCCCATTTCCAGGAAAGGATTGCCTTTCAGCACAAGATACCTATAGTTTAGGGGGTGGAAAAGAAGGAAGGAAATCCATGCTGGATACAGCTTGTGCCTGGTTGGGTTGCTTATATTTTGAAATATGCCCTGGCTTTAGCTATGGCATTCTCCTGGTGTTCCAGAATGTTCATTATTTACCTATTCCATATTGAATGTTGGGTTAGGGGTAGGAAGGAGTCGTGGCAAATTAGTAACTTTACCATGGTCTTATTACGCTTGCTGCTTTCATTTTCTTGCCTCTGTTGGGCAAATAAATGTGTAAAAGTGCAAGAACAGTGATTACTCTGTGGTTAGATCATGTGCACAAACCCAGGAAGGAGAATCTGCCTCATCAAGCCCTCCGTTGTTATTTAGGTCAGAATTCATGCAGAAGCCTCAGATGAGGGTTGGTTTGCCAGGAAACTGCTGCCAACGACTTTCGGTTCATTCTTCTTCACTTTTTTCCTGCACCCCAGCTCGTGGTTACCGTGTCAAACAGAAAGTGCTTTGCACTGCAATTGAACGTTACTGTCTTGTCCCCCCCCTCCACCCACCACCTCCTTAGTAAGTTCTAGGGAAGCCAGGTGGACAGAGCCCACTCCAAGGCACTGTGGCCTGCTGGCTGTCCCACACAGTGTCCTATGCCCCACAGTCTCCACCCTGAGGACTTTGGACCTTACACGTTCATGTCAGTGTGACCGTGACCATGCTGCCGTGGAGCCTTACTCTTTAAACTGATGCTCTCCTGCCCAATTCATTTTCTTCCTATTTGTGAACAGTTGTTTCTTGAACACCTGCAACCAGGTGACTCCACACATGGTATCTGTTTTCACCCTCAGGACATCCCTGTGGGGTAGCTGTGTTGTACCCAATTTCCAAAAGGGCGAGAATGCGGCCCAGGTTGATGGTTGCATGCCACGGTCGTCACAACTTAAAAGTTGCAGAACCAAGTTTGAAGCCAGGGTTTTTGGGACCCGAAGTCCAGTGCTCAGCTGCACCCCACAGACAGCTCTGAAAGGGACAGCAGCCCCTTCAGCCAGTCCCAAAGAGGATGTTCACCTCATCCTGTATTAAGGCACAGGCACGGCTCCCTTGGGAAAAGCATCATCTATGAAGATCAGCCTGGCTTATTCTGCTTTGAGAAAGGGCTTCACTGTGAGTTTCTGCTTAAGAAGTGAACATTCCTAGGAAGTGAGCTTATGCCCTGTTCATCACATTCATCTTGAAGAATTTGTCCTAGCAGAATGGCGTGTGGAGGACAGGTGTGCTGTGAGGGGACAACCTGCATTGAAACCTCAGCTTACCTGCTGGTCCTGTATTTCATTAATTTCTATTATTGAAAATAATACTTGCTTATGATAAAAAAAATTATGAAACAGGACCAGATGAAGAGTTTCACCAATACAGTGAAGAACTTCACCAGGAAAACCACTGTTAACATTTTTGCTACATGTTTTTCATTCTGTGTACATTAATTTAAATACATATAATTTTAAAAATAAAATTATCTTCTCCTATAATTTTGTATCCCATTCTTTTCTCTTAATTTATCACAAGTATATTTTCCATCTTCTTGAGTATTCTATGAAAATAGCTCAAGTGACTGTATGACATTCTATCCAATAGATAAACATGATTTTCTTAGACACTTAGCTGGTTTCTAATTTTTCTTTAACACAAAAATCTTCAGCCATAGCTGTGTTTATTAAGCTATATTCACAAAGGAAATTATCTAGCTTGTATTTTAAGTTTCCTAATGTGTTCTTTTAAGAAGCAGCAGAGTATGGTGGTTAATGGGCAGAGTTAAGAGTGCTATTTGGGTTCAAATCATGCTTTTTTTCACTTATACATGAGCTTGGACAAGATATTTCATCTTTCTTGGTATCTGGCTCCTTATTTTTCTAAAGGGAGATGCTAACTCTTAGGGTTATGAGAAGAGTAACTAGAACTTTATATAATACCATGCCCTAAACTTAATAGGTGTACAGTGATTTTTTTTACTGTTATATCATCAGAGTGTTTTCCAGAAAGTTTGTACCAACAGTTTATAACTGTTCAAATATATTGGGGATGCTGTGTTGCTGAGAACTACAGGCACATATATAGGCGCATATATAATACACCAGCAGAGGGCGGAATACGGAGGATTCTCATCCTCACCTGGATCCCTGGACACTCCAAGACTGTTTTCCTATGTAAGCATTTCCCTTCAGACGTGTGTATTTCTTCAATCATCACTTAGGTGTTGACTATCCTGTATACTCTTAGCTTTTTGGGTTTTTTCCAGTGTATGAGTGTAATTTCAGAAAAAGACTTTAAGTGTTATTAAAGCACTATTAAATATTTAACACTTAAACCAAGTCATCTAAGATATCCATCAAAAACCATGATATGGAACACATTAAATATTGTCTCTCCCTTTTTTTCCTCTCCCAAGCAAATGTTGAAGCTTAAGACCAGCTTTTGCTTAGCATTAAAAATAAGTACATGTTTGGTGTTTTTTAAAAAAAATTGTTTTATTCTCTAGGCTCGTTGCTTTATGCAATGTCTGCCTATCTAGAAATTTTAGCACATGCAAATGTCTTCTTTTGTGGTTTGTATATGTTAAGCCAGTTGTCTCCCCAGGTATGTTGTAATAATATAATACATCCCAGGTAATGATTCGTTGGGCCAAACCTAATTAGAAGTACAGTAAGTATCTAATTGTCTCCTGGAGTTAGGAAGAATTATGAATAGAGCATGTATTTGAGCAACAGTGTATACTGTGAAACATTTTCAATGTTTTTCAAAATTTATTTCAAAATTTTCAAGAATTAATTAGACCTATTACTAATTGTGCTACAAAGTTTGCAGGCTTTCTTTTATTTCAAGTGCCTCTGGCCATTCAGCTTATTTCTCTTTTTTCCTCATCCCAGGGCTAAGGATGCTTTACATATCCATCTTTAAAAAGTTTCTCACCCAAAAAGATTCTTTGAAAAATTTGTTCCTTTAAAGAGAAGGGAACCATATGAGTGATATCAGGGGGCCAGCCGTCTGCTGGGTCCTGCACTGGTACTGGGTCATTTAATTACCAGAAGCACTTTGAACTAGTGGCACCCTAACATCGATGAGAATCTGAGACTTGCTGCTCAGTAAACTTAGGGGTGCTGCCTGGTGCACCACTCACAACAGTGTCTGGAAAGTACTAGATGCTCACAGGTATTAACTGGAATAACTGGCTAATATGTCACGGTGACACATCTGGTGAGAGGCTAGGCCAGGTTCAAACTCGGAGACATGCTAATCATCGTGGTTGCTGGGTTCTTACTCAGTGCCGGGCACAGTGCTAAACATTTTACACAGATTCTCATTTACTCCTTCCAACAGCCCTCTAAGGGTGCATACTTAAAATATCCTTATTTTGCAGAGGAATCACTAGTATTGTGCTAGAACTACACTTTGAATCCAGAAAGAATAACCCCAGATGCTGTGGTTTGTATTGCCTCTGTCAGTTGCCTGCCATTTGATTATACAAAATGTTACCAACCAGATATTCTGGAGGAATGAAGTTCTGTGGTCAAAACATTGGGGAAACTTTGGGTTAAGAGAAATTAAACGTGGTTCCCTACTTCAGGAACTCTCTGAGCTTTTAGGATGCTAATACAACTTATGAGTCCTCAAGAGGGGATATAGAAGGTAGTATTTTCTAAACTTATTTGGCCTTCTTCTCCCCACCCTTCCCCAGGACACTGTTAGCATCTCTCTGAGCCAGCATTCTGTGGACACAGGTTGGGAAATGCTTGCCAAACTCAACATATTCTGCTCTATCATCACCTCCTAAAGAGAAATAAGTCCTCAGAAGTCTGCTCCATTCCTGTTAGGTCTTGGAGTCATATATTGATTCTTTTCGTGGTATTACGTGTCTGTATTTTAAGGAAAATAATTAGCATCATTTTCATATTTCATGCCATTTTCTTATACTGAACCAAATAAGTTTTGTACGAGAGAAGGATGGGGACCTGAGGATGTCCACTCAGTGATGCAGTGTGTGTTCTCCTGCATCTCTGTCCCCTGAGCTAATATGGTGACATTTTTGCAGCAGCCTCTGGGAATGAAAAACGTTTACTGTGAGAACTTAATGTAGTCCTCCTGACATTTTACTGTCTAGTGACACAAAGGGTGGCCAATTACACTGTATGTATAAAAATATCTGGTCTTTTTTTTCTTTTGTAAAATATTGCATATGCTGATTTTCAAAACATTTAGGGAGAGAAATTGACTTGTAACACTTGAAAGTTCATGGAACAGGGCACTGCATTAAAACAGGGTTTTGTGCAGAAAAAAACACACTTTCTGGGTTCTGGCCAACAGTTCTACTTTCGGGACATTTATTCCATACGGCGCTGTATGATAGAGACCAAGATTTATAGTTGGTGATTTCCTGAATAACAACTGAGATAGCAAATGTCTCCGTGAAACAACTTTCATATGCTCTGCAAGGCACAAAGTAGCATACTAGCATGGATCGTTTGTCTTGGGATTTTCATGAGTTTGGTTTTGTTATCTCTGGTGAGACAAAATGACATTAATTATTTTTCTTTTTGGCCTAAAGCTAAAATTGGAAAAATGTCACCTTTTTCTCCCCTTCATCCTTCTCCCAGCATCCTCGCCCTCCTCCTTCTCCTCCCAGTCTCACTTGGATCAGGCCTTGTACTTTCACACATAGAGCTACTTATGGAAACTACCTCAACTCAAAAAAGGGGGGGGGCGATGATTGAAGACAGACTGCTTGAATGGTAAAAAGGAAATTTCTTTTACCTCCATTTTGTTTCTCTGTGCCTGGAAAGTGATCCAGATTTTCCCCGCGGAGAGAAGAGAAAACTTGCAATACTAATAGGAAAGTAGCCCCAGGACAGGGGAAGGAAGGTGTTCTGCAATGACCATTAAGATGCTCATATGAAATGACTTTGACTTTTGTTTGGGGTTAGACATTACATATCGGTGCTGTGGTTCAGTAGGAGTGATCAATAGAAAGAATAGGGAAGAAGCAGTAAATGCAAGGTCAACAGGAGGACACACACAGCAAATTCTGGTTTTCATTCCTGTGGATTTTTGGGTCAAATCTGAAGATGGGCTTTTGATGACATATGAAGTCTTTCCAGCGTGATTTTATGTATTCATACTTTATGTACTATCATACATAATTCATAGACATATAGATCATTGGGATAGAATTGAGAGTCTAGAAATAGCTTTTCACATTTGCAGTCCATTGATTTTCAACAAGGGTGCCAAGACAATTCAGTGGGATGAAGTATTCTTAACAAGTGGTGCTGTGCTGGGACAACTGGATATCCACATGCAAAAGAGTGAATTTGGACTCTTACCTCTCACCATATACAAAAAATAACTCAAATTGGATAAAGGGCTTAAGTATAACAGTTAACAGTATAACAGTAAAGCTCTTAGAAGAAAGCATAGGTAAATATCTGTGAACTTTAGTTATGCAATGGTTTCTAACTTTGACACCAAAAGTACAAACAACAAAAGAATAGATAAGTGGGACTTTGTCAAATTAAGACTTTTTTGTACCTCAAAAGATACCATCAAGAAAGTGATAAGCCAACACACATAATGGAGGAATTTTCAAATCATATATCTGATAAGGGGCTTTTACATAGAGTATATAAAAACCTTATAATCGATTGTAAAAATACAACCCAACTAAAATGTGAGCAATGGATTTGAATAGACATTTGTCTATAGAAGATATACAAAAGGACCATAGCACATACAAAGATACTCAGTATCTTTAGCCATTAGGGAAATGAAAATCAAAACATCTACTAGAACAGCTATAATTAAAAAAAAGACAGCTAATTGTTGGCAAGGAGGTAGGGAAATTGGAATCCTCATACACTACTGGTGGGAATATAAAATATTGAAGCTGCTTTGGGAAATAGTCTGGATGTTCCTAAAAAGATTAAACATCCTACTTCTAGGTATATACCCAAGAGAAATGAGAACATATGTCCATGCAAAAACTTCGATACTAATGTTTAAGCAATATTATACTAGCCAAAAAGCGGGGAAAACCCATATATTGATAAAATAACTGGTAAATGGATAAATAAAATGGAATATCCCTATGTAGTGGAATATTATTCAGCAATAAAAAGGAATGCAGTACTAATACATCCTATACCATAGATGGACCTTGAAAATTTTGTGGCAAGTAAAAGAAGCTAGTCACAAAAGGCCACCTGAGATAGCAAATGTCTATTTGTGTGATTCCATTTATATGAAATATCCAAAAGGCAATTCATAGAAAGAAAGATTTAGTGGATTGGGAATCTGTGGGTGAATGGGATGTGACTGCGAATGAGTAACGGGTTTCCTTTTGGAGTGATGAAAATGTTCTAAAACTGGGAATAGTGATGGTCTCACAACCCTGTGACTGTGCTAAGAAATCATCGCATTGTACAGCTTAAATGGGTGAGTGTATGGTGTGTGGATTATTTCTTTATAAAATTGTTAATAAACAAAACAAAAAAAATAAACAAAACAAAATCATGTTACATAATTACACTGTCATTGAATTCCATTATAATTTTAGACCCGTCCCAGTACAGTAAGCTGGGGACCACAGAGCCAGACTTCCTGAACATCAGGCCAGGTGTCTCTACACTGTGACCTTTGTAGGAAGTTTGACCCCAACCGACCATAAAAACCACACTTGGAGTTTTTATTGGTTTGTGTTAACAGATGAGCTACTGAGGTTGGTGTTGGTAGGAGTTTAATTCTTTCTCATGTAACCTTACTGAGAAGACTCTTTGCAATCCTGTCTCGGTTTGCAGGAGTTCTTGAGGAGGTGACTGTATCTGGATCACCTCTAAGCTTCCCATATCTAACTACTGCTTGCAACAGCACCCACTGAGGCAGTGCAGGCCATTTACTATTGCAGGGTAGATAGCAAAGAAGTGACAAGGAGGAACTTCTAAAAAAAGAAAATAAGAAACCCCAGGAAATTTACTCAACTCTGAGAGTGACTATACTACCCTCTGGCCTTACATTAGAAGAGTGACATCTCCAAACCATGGAACTCCTACTGCTGCTCCGGGAGTAGACTGGAGTGTTTGTTATCACTTTTGTTTTACATGGGGCTGTAGGACTGGACTGGAGGATTCGTTCTTCTGTTTCTTGAGTTGTGAGAAGTTAAAAGTTGAAATTGGAGCCCGGCCAGTATGGCTGGTTGAGTGTTGACTCATGAACCAGGAGGTCACTGGTTCAATTCCTGGTCAGGGCATATGCCTGGGTTGCAGGCTCCATCTCCAGTAGTGGGCATTCAGGAGGCAGCTGATCGATGATTCTCTCTCACTATTGATGTTTCTATCTATCTCTCCCTCTCCCTTCCTCTCTCTGAAATATATATATATATATTTTTTAAGTTAAAATAGGAGGAGCAGAAGCCCCTGGCAGTTTTTTTTATATTTGTCATTTACTAGATGTGTGGCCTTGGGCTTTTCTGAGCCTCAGATTATCTGTAAATGGTGACCCTAACAATACTTTTTCCTTTTGGGGTGCTCTTAAGGATTAATCCCCATAAAATATTAAATCCCAGTTCTAGCACAAAATAGTACTTAATAAATATTAGTTATCATTGATGATAATAACATCATGTTTTGACTTTCAAGGCAGTGAAAAGGTATCTCCATTGGTGCCTAAAGTTGAAAAATGCTGCATTTACAAATCCTTGGCCACATCTAAAAGATTTTAACTGTGATGCTTGAAACATTTTTCTTAAGTAGGAAGAATCCTTTATTTAATAAAAATTTATTAGGTACCTGCTATATGTAACCATGTTGGCAGGCACAAGGGTTTATAAAGAAAAAGATGCTTTTTGCCTTGGAGCAGTTCGTACTGTCATAAGCATTAGCAATGGCTATATTCTAAACTAGAGGTGCCCGTGCACAGCATTCGTGCACCGGGGGTGGGGGGGGAGCCTCAGCCTGGCCTGTGCCCTTTCACAGTCGGAGAGCCCTCGGGGGATGTCCATCAGTCGGACATCCTTAGCTCTGCTGCGTAGGCGGGAGTGGCTCCTGCCACTGCCGCTGTGCTTGCCAGCTGTGAGCCCAGCTTCTGGATGAGCAGTGCTCCTCCTGTGGGAGCGCACTGACCACCAGGGGGCAGCACCTGCATTGAACATCTGCCCCCTGGTGGTCAGTGCACATCATAGCAACCAGTCATTCTGCTGTTTGGTTGATTTGCACATTACCCTTTTATTAAATAGGATATAGGATAGGCTGTAGCTAACCTACGTTTTTTGGTGTCATTGGTATTTGAAGCCAACTGCACGTGTATTCTAATATAAACAAAAATAAATGTGATTGTCTTTTTTTTTTTAACAAGTCCACGTTTAAATCATCATATTTCCAAGGTGTTGGTATTTTAGTTTCCAGCCCCTGTCTTCTAATTAATAACTTATCTCCCCCGAATGCTGCTACCAAGTGTCCATTTACCTGTCCCCCATTCCTCATGCTTGTACCCCAATTACAGGATTGTTATAAAGCAATTATGTATTGCTGTGTAAAAAAACAATTTCCTAAAATTTTTAAGATAATTGTTTGAAAATACATAGTTAATGCTATAATTTGTAGTGGAGTTAGATTAGAAACTCAGTCTAGTGCAGTGGCTTTTAACTTGGCCAGATTTTTATTAAGAAGGCAACATTATTGATTTCTTAATTGTTTTTAAAATTTTCAAGTCTTTGGCAGTCTTACTTCAGTTTATTGAAACAAGGCTCATATAAACCAAACATCCCTTGTTTACCTTGTGTATGATACGTGAAAGCCACGTTCGTCATCTCCTTTTACCTGTTCTGCTCTGCCAGTCTCATAGTCTTGCTAGAATGTTAGAGCTGGGGCACCATCCCAGCCTTCTCACTCTCCCCCGCTTTAGCAGAGGAGAAAACTGGACCAGAGCAGTTAGGGAATGCTCGGGGAATCACGGTGGACTGAACCCTGGTGTAGAGAGCTCCCTTCACACCAGGCCCCTTTCCCTGGCTGGTAATGTTTCTCTTCCTTCTACCCCCTTTTCTGAGCTGTCACCAAGTCCTGTTACTGTTTCCTTGAAGTGTTTCTTGGTCTCCTCCCTCCCCGTTTCTTCCTGTCTAATCTCGTCCCCCAGTTTCTCACAGTGGGGAAAGCCTGACAGAGCGCTTTGTTTCTGGGACATCCAGCGCACAAGATTAATTTTCTCTAATTACCCCTGTCAGCATGTCGCCCCTCTGTTCCCAAGCTGCAGGAGCTCTGCTTCCTGTGGCAGCAAATATCAACACTTCTCTTATGGTGCTCCCTCCTCCAGGCCCAACTTCCCTGTAAGTGCCCAGCCTCATTTCCTTTCTCCTCTTGAACCCCAAAGGCCCCAAGTCTTCTCTGGGTTCTCTCCACGAGGCAGCCATGTGTCCTTTGTGCCCTTAGTCTGTCCTGCTCCCTGGCTCTGCTGTTCCTCCTGCCTTTCCAAATACTCATTTTTCTAGACCAAATTGAGATTCTACCACCTTTGTGATGTTTTCCCTACTACTCCAGTGATAACCCCCCACATCCTGTTCCCCAACTTTTTCCTCTTATGAACCAACACGTAGCATTGAGCATAATTGCCTCTTGTATATGATTCTCGGGTTTTTCCTTGCAATATTTGATGCTTTTTGAAAGCAGGGCTTATGTTTATGTTTTTCTCATATATTCCATGTTTTACAGTGCCTAATAAGTGGTTAGTAAATACTCCTTGCTTATTAGGGGCTCTTTGAGCTTTTAAAAGATGCTGTCCAGAGCTACAGGCAGTTCAGACATTGTACAGGGTCTGCTGCTTGGATTTGGGATCACTTGTTAATATTGCAGAACAGTGCTCCCGTGTCCGCCAAAGTTGATAGGATTGGCTGCTGTTGTGTTAATGATCCTCTGGGGGACTGGCTATATGGTATGGTGCTCATACTAGGAGTTTATGATTTGTTGGTGGATCGGTTGCAGGGAAGTGGGGGGCTCCCCCACTGAGAGCCTGTACACCTGCCTCTTGGATATTATAGTAGGGAATATAGTTCCTTGAGCATGGGTAGGAATGGCATTATCCTCATAACTGGCAGATTCTCGGCATACCAGTGTGCAATGGGAACTGGCCTGGCTCCCTCCCACTGTGTGTCCTTGAGCCAGTAATGACCTTGATGCTCTCTTCTCTGCAATACTGGCTCAGTGTCCTAAGATTTAATCTGATCTTGTTCTGAAGTATTTTTTCAGAGCCCGGTAAATACTGTACCTTTCCAAAAAGGTTATGTAGTAGGTTCCTGGTATTAGAAAAAGGAATGTGTATGTTTTAAAGAAGACCAAGTCCGCTTTCTGAATTTTAATGTTCCTTTCCATGCCTTCCTATCTGTCCTGGTAGTCATTTCTGGACTGAGGCAATTGCAGGTTTAGCAGCACCTTGAATTATGCTCTCCCAGAGACATAACCCCTCTAAGAATCTCGTCCACAAAAGGCTCGTTAACTGGAATTATTTTTTTCTGTAATGTCAGCAGGACTAATTCCACCCATACAAAATGGTTTGGCCTTTTTCCCCTTTGGTACAAATGAGAATTAGTAAAAACGCAGACTAAAGTGAAGTTGACAAGCTCTGGCATGGCTGTGAGCTCAGAGCCTCTGGGCTTGGGCCCCTTGTTCACCTTGTGCTCTGAGACCCTGCCCCACCCAGAAAGTCCTCTCTTTCCATCTGTGACACCTACAGCTGTTCCCTTTGTTACTGCCTCCATCACACCCAGGGAGACGCTGCAGCTCTTCACTTTGGAAAGTCACCCAACTGGAGTCACTGTAACGTTTTGTTGTGTTTTTTAATCCCTGTAGGTGGATGGAAGTCTGCTTAGTTGAAGAATTGCCACCAACCACTGAGCTGGAGGAAGGGCTCCGGAACGGAGTTTACCTGGCAAAGTTAGCCAAGTTCTTTGCCCCAAAAATGGTATCGGAGAAAAAGATCTATGATGTGGAACAAACACGCTATAAGGTAACTGACATCTAATTGGTTTTGGTTTCCATCTAAAAGTGAAAGCCCAGTATTTTATTTCCTTTCCCTTCTTTTAGTGTTTCTACAAGGATTTTGAGGGAGGTGTCCCATCCTTGGTCTTTGAAGCCTGTTAATAATCATTCCTGAGGCAGCAGCCATTTTAAAAGCAAAGCGTTTCTATTTCTGGGCTGAGGCTGAGAGACCTCTGATTTGTGGGGCTCCCCCCATCATTCCTTCACGGAGGTCATTTTTATTAGTGCCAGTAAATGTAAAAGTGGGGGCACTCTACCCCTCCTTTGTTTCACTACCACACAGTTTTATTACTCCCCTTATTCTCATCAAGGAATAGAGTCCTCAGCTGGGACTTGAACTTGTGGCCTCAAAGAGTTAGGGCCAGTGTGATAAAATGAGTAGTAATGTTAAATACTCAGGTAGGAATTCCTTTCCATTTGGCATGTAAAACAAAATAAGACTAACCTTTTTGTATGCAACTAGTTTTCAGAATTATTTCATCGCTAATTAGAGACAGTGTGTGGGGGAGAATACAAAATAAACACCAATCTTGTATCAATAAAAAAAAAATCTGATATTTTAGAGAACATGTCTAAGTATTTACAGATAAAGTAATATATCTAGGATTTGTTTCAAAATAATTGGAAGGAACTTGGATAGATGATTCAAGACTGGCCATGAGTTCATAATTGTTAAGGTTGGATGATGGGTGCACAGGGATTCATTACACTATTCTGTCTACATTTTTAAAAATTTCTTTATTGATTAAGGTATTACATATGTGTCCTTATTACCCCCCCCCCCTCACTCATGCCCTCATCCCCCCGTTGTCTGGGTCTATTGGTTAGGCTTATATGCATACATACAAGTCCTTTGGTTGATCTCTCCCCCTTACCCCCACCCTCCCCTACCTTCCCTCTGAGGTTTGACGGTCTGATCAGTCTGATCGATGCTTCTCTGTCTCTGGATCTGTTTTTGTTCATCAGTTTATGTTGTGCATTATATTCCATTAATGAGTGAGATCATGTGATACTTATCTTTCTCTGACTGGCTTATTTCTCTTAGCATAATGCTCTCCAATTCCATCCATGCTGTTGCAAATGGTAAGAATTCCTTCTTTTTTACCGCAGCATAGTATTCCATTGTATAGATGTACCACAGTTTTTTAATCCACTCATCTGCTGATGGGCACTTAGGCTGATTCCAAATCTTAGCTATGGTGAATTGTGCCGCTATGAACATAGGGGTGCATATATCCTTTCTGATTGTTGTTTCTAGTTACTTGGCATATATATTCCTAGAAGTGGAATCACTGGGTCAAATGGGAGTTCCATTTTTAGTTTCTTGAGGAAACTCCATACTGTTCTCCATAGTAGCTGCACCAGTCTTCATTCCCACCAGCAGTGCACAGGGTTCCTTTTTCTCTGCATCCTCACCAGCACTTGTCATTTGTTGATATGTTGATGATAGCCATTCTGACAGGTGTGAGATGGTACTGCATTGTCGTTTTGATTTGCGTCTCTCGGATAATTAGTGACTTTGAGCATGTTTTCATACGTCTCTTGGCCTTCCTTGTGTCTTCTTTCGAAAAGTATCTATTTAGGTCCTTTGCCCATTTTTTGATTGGATTGTTTATCTTCCTTTTGTTAAGTTGTATGAGTTCCCTGTAAATGTTGGAGATTAAACCCTTATTGGTGATAACATTTGCAAATATGTTCTCCCATGCAGTGGGCTTTCTTGTTATTTTGTTGATGCTTGCTTTTGCTATGCAGAAGCTTTTTATTTTGATGTAGTCCCATTTGTTTATTTTCTCTTTAGTTTCCATTGCCCTAGGAGCAGTATCAGTGAAGAAATTGCTTCGGCATATGTCTGAGATTTTGCTGCCTATGGATTCTCCTAGTATTTTTATGGTTTCCTGTCTTATGTTTAAGTCCTTTATCCATTTTGAGTTTATTTTTGTGTATGGTGTAAGTTGGTGGTCTAGTTTCATTTTTTTTGCATGTATCTGTCCAATTTTCCCAACACCATTTATTGAAGAGACTGTCTTGACTCCATTGTATGTTCATGCCTCCTTTGTCAAATATTAATTGAGCATAGTGGTTCGGGTCGATTTCTGGGTTCTCTATTCTATTCCATTGATCTATATGTCTGTTCTGGTGCCAGTACCAGGGTGTTTTGCGAACAGTGGCGTTGTAATACAGCTTTATATCTGGTATTGAGATCCCACCTACTTTGTTCTTCTTTCTCAGGATTGCTGCATCTATTCGGGGTCTCTTTTTATTCCAGATGAATTTTTGGAAATTTTGTTCTAGGTCTGTGAAATATGCCATTGGTATTTTAATGGGGAGTGCATTGAATCTATAGATTGCTTTGGGTAGTATGGACATTTAATGATGTTGATTCTACCAATCCATGAACACGGTATGTTCTTCCGTCTGTTTATGTCTTACTCTATCTCTTTTTTCAGTGTCCTATAGTTTTCCGCGTACAGGTCTTTTACCTCCTTAGTTAAGTTTATTCCTAGGTATCTTATTTTTTTTTTGATGCAATGGTAAATGGGATTGCTTTTTTATCTCTCTTTCTGTAAGTTCACTATTGGTGTATAGAAATGCTATAGATTTCTTGGCGTTAATTTTGTATCCTGCTACATTGCTGAATTCATTTATTAAGTCTGATAATTTTTTGATGGAGTCTTTAGGGTTTTCTATGTACAGTATCATGTCATCTGCGAATAAGGACAGTTTTACTTCTTCTTTTCCAATTTAGATGCCTTTTATTTCTTCTTGTCTAATCGCAATGGCTAGTACTTCCAGTACTATGTCGAACAGGAGTGGTGAGAGTGGGCATCCCTGTCTTGTTCCTGTTCTTAGGGGAAATGGTTTTAGTTTTTGCCCATTGAGTATGATGTTGGCTGTGGGTTTGTCATATATGGCTTTTATTATGTTGAGGTATAATCCTTCTCTTCCCACCTTGCTGAGAGTTTTTATCAAGAAAAGGTGTTGGATTTTGTCAAATGCTTTTTCTGCATCAATTGATGTGACTATGTGATTTTTATCTCTCAATTTGTTTATGTGATATATCACGTTTATTGATTTGCGAATATTGTACCAGCCTTGCATCCCTGGGATAAATCCTACTTGGTCATGGTGTATGATCTTTCTGATGTACTACTGGATCCGATTTGCTAGAATTTTGTAGAGGATTTTGGCATCTGTGTTCATGAGGGATATTGGCCTGTAATTCTCTTTCATTGTGTTGTCTTTATCTGGTTTTGGTATTAGGGTGATGCTGAATTCATAGAATGAGCTTGGAAGTGTTCCTTCCTCTTGAATTTTTTGGAATAGTCCAAGGAGGATAGGTTTTAGTTCTTCCTTGAATGTTTGGTAAAACTCCCCTATGAAGCTGTCTGGCCCCGGGCTTTTGTTTGCTGGAAGCTTTTTGATGACTGATTCAATTTCTTGCATGGTTATCAGCCTATTGAGATTTTTAGATTCTTCCTGATTGAGTTTTGGAAGGTTGTATTTTTCTTATGCTTGAAATTTTCCATTGTAAAGTGAAGGAGGAAAAAGTAAACACCGTCCTAAAAGACCCCTTCATGAGATGTGTCTTCAAAAGGTGTGATGTTTCTCTTGGAATATGTGGTCTCTTGTCCACTTCAGATCAGGGTTTCTAAACTGTCTTTGAAATTTGATTCTTTATTTTCTTAATAAGTCCTTTCTGTCAGTATTCTTTATTTGAAGGCTTTCAGGTATCCTTAAAAGTTATTTCTCTTACAGTTGCAAGGACAACATTAAATATAGTTGAAAATAGAATGAGTTCCCATTTATTGCATGATTCACAGTACCCTTCAGTTGTTATTGAGACAAAATTTATTTTTAAAATATGTACAGTGTATTGAATTCAGAGGAAATGTTTGAATAACCATGTAGACTAACAGTAGACAAGAAGAATTGACAGATTTTTTTGGACAAGTCTGTTTTCATGGTCTAGTCTAAAAGATAAGTCTTAGTTTATTTTATTTTTTTTTAAATGTCGAATATATTTTATTTTATTTTTTATTTATTTTTTTAAATATATTTTATTGATTTTTTACAGAGAGGAAGGGAGAGAGATAGAGAGCCAGAAACATCGATGAGAGAGAAACATCGATCAGCTGCCTCCTGCACATCCCCTACTGAGGATGTGCCCGCAACCCAGGTACATGCCCTTGACCGGAATCGAACCTGGGACCTTTCAGTCCGCAGGCCGACGCTCTTTCCACTGAGCCAAACCGGTTTTGGCAAGTCTTAGTTTATTAAGGCATGTATCTCACTCCAGAGTTTTCAGCCCCTTATAGCCTTCACAAGATTTTAATGAAATGATGACTTAGCCAGCCAAAATTAAAGTTTTTTTTTATCTTGAAAAATATTTTTAGAAGTTAATAAAAGCACAGAAAAAATTACTCGTATAACCCCATCACAAAATAAATATTTGTTTACATTTTAGAGCATGAGTTTTCTTTTTTTCCTTGCTTCTACAATGGTTATTACCAAGATCCAGGCCTATTAGTACTAACAGCCATGTAGAGTTGATGACAGAGTTAAGGTGTAGTTGGGCTAGTCTCTGGCCCTCCCTGAAAGGGGACGGTGGGTATTTTGTTTTGACATTATGGATGGTGAGAGTCAGGGAAGAAAGACAGACCTTCACTGGAGGTGAGCCCCAGAGCAGGGAGTAGGCTAGTTCTTCCTCCTCCTGTCACATCAAACATCGTGAGTATAGGTGTCTCTTTTCAGTTCAGTTGTGGATACCTTCCTGGCAACTTAAACAGGTCCTGTGTCCTGCTATCCTTAGAGATCCTACTATTCGAATAAGTAGCTACTTGTCTCTGGGATGGAGATGAGAAATATTTCCAATCTTTTGTTACAAAAGAAAATACCTGTGGAGCCTAGGCAGGTGAGTCATCCCTAAGTTGAACATGGTGAGAGAGGAAAATGCTGGGTTTTACCATCCTCCACCCAACCAGGCCCCTGGAAGGCTGGGGTGCCCAGAAGAAGAGAAGCTAGGAGAGGGGTGGGAGGAAAGGAAGAAGCAGAGAGGGGGGTGATGCCAGCTGTGATGTGGGAGAAAGCACAGGGACAGATGGAAACTACTCCTCTGTTAAGTCGCAGGAGAAAAGAGGTGTTTCTCTTTTTCCTTTCATTAAGTTCCTGAAAGTGCCTAATGTCCCGGAATGGAAATGTTTCATGATTTGCCATGCAATCATAAAATTTTATTTTAAGCCCATTTCATTTCTCTTACAACAAATGAAAGGAGGCAAATATTAGTGAAGAGGAGACTTAATTAACTTCCTGCTCTTGTGTTCTTCAGGACTAAAGCCCTTCATGTGCGCCTTTCCCAAACACTAAATCATGGGACTGTGGCAAAGATGTTGAAACCCAAGGGAGTGCTCAGTAATCCGGGCCCAGTCCTTGATGTGCCATCTGGAAACCATGAGTTCAGTGAGCATGGGCTCTCCCTGCAGGATCTGCCTCGACTGCAGCTATAAAATATGACCCGCCTGTCAGACAGCGTGTCCCTAAGCACGAGCTTCGTCCCGAGCTCTAATTCTTCAGTTGGGGCACTGGCGCCTTGGAGTGAAGCTGATGAGAGCTTTCATGCTGCGCCACCTCTTTGCCAGCTTATATGCAATGTTGGCTCCTTTTAATTTAGGGTTAGAAAGATGTCCTAAGTCTTAGCGTTAAGCCTTCCAATGATGAGTTTTCTTTCTCTGGCCACCTCCACCCCTCACTCCAGGTCTGAGTTATGTGACCACGCCAAGTTCACAGTGGCGCCTGGCCCTGTCCCTCTTGATGATATGCTGTAATGTGTATCATGGTATACTGTAACGATTGTCTTGTCACAAAGGCAAAAACCATGTGTCATCTCTGCCATTGCTTGGTGAATGGTGCAGGATCTGGCCATGGTCATTGCTAGAGAAACAGGTGCTGGGTGAAGAAATGAATGACAGTCCTTTCAAGGAACCAAAGGACTCTATTTCTTTTCTTGTCTTCTATGCTTTATTCGAAACTTAATCAAGGTGCTTCGAGTTTGACACCCTTCCTTTAAGTGTGATGCTCACACCTCCTGCAGAACCACCCGGTGGTTGTGTATAAAAAGTGGAACATGGACCCCAACCCAGGCTTCTGCATCAGGCAGAATCTCTTGAGTAGAGACCCAGGAAGCACTCTTAATAATCACTTCATGTAGTTCTTTTCTTATGTGCTACTAAGGTTTAAGAACCACTGCTCTAATGGTAGATAAGATGGATATAATACATTTTAATAAAGTTATAGGGAAAGGCTGTAAAGTTGTACTAAGATTTCTAACTATGGTCAGACTCACTCATCCATGCAATACATATCAACACCTACTATGTGCTAGGCACTCAAGACAGAGTAGTGAGCAAGGCGGACATGGTTTCATGGTGCTTACAGTTAGACAGACTGCAAGTGAATATACATTGTGAATTGTGGTAAGTGTATGAAGGAAGAAATTGACAGCAACATACAGAAGATGAGAAGCCATTTACTCAGGCTGGAAGAATGAGAAGAAAATCATCATGGGCAGAGTTCGGGGTAGAGAATGAGGAGAACAGTACAGAGAGAGGGGCCCCATTTGTGATCGGCTCCTCAAGGAAGAATAGAGCTTGGCCAAACTGAGTGGCTAAGAGGCTGCAGTGAGGGGTCATGATGAGAACTGGACCAGGAGGGAAGCAGACATAGATCAGGAAGTCACACGTGGAGGATCTATGATTTCATACTAAGTATAGAGATTGGGGGTGCAAGGAAGCCTTTGAAATGTGAAACAGGCATCACAGTGCAGTGTGCTTTAGAAGATCTGTCTGCTGCTCTGTGTGGTTCAGAATAAATTGGAGGGAGGACGAGGGTGGAGGCAGAGTGTGGTAAGGGGGTTATTCAATCCAGGTGACAGTGGCCTGCATAGCCAAGAAGTCAGTGGATTCAAGAGGGGGAAAAAGAGTGAATCCTGGCAAGAAATTGGAAGTGGGAGGAGGGCAGTGAAGAGAAGACAGCTGGGTAGACAGTTGGAGACAACCAAAAAGAGAGAGTGTTGCTTTCTAAAGGGGGTGGGTGCTGAAGAAGCCAGAGGTTTCTGTGGTGAAGGCTTGAAAGATGAGTGTTCCCAAGCAGACTAGAATGGCAAGGGGAAGAGAAGGAGAAGGAAGGCATTCCTTGTAGAGGACTCAGCCTGACAAGGCTCAAAGACAAAAAAAAAAGGTGTTGTTCCAATACTGCACAGATCATTGTAGACTTATTATAAATGATTGGTGAACATTTAGTGAGCCTTAGGGGAAGGATATGCACTGTGGTTATATACACAGTAATATGAGTTGTGAATCAAAATGTTTGAGTTGGGCCTCACCACTAAGTTTGCCTCTGTGAGCCTCAGTTTCCTTACCTGTAAAGTGAGAAGAATAATCATATTATCAACCTTTGTGGAGATGCTGTGAGGAACAAATGTGATCGTCCATGCAAAGCATTTGGCACAGTGGCTGATAGCAGTAAGCGCATATGAATGTTTGAGGTGGTGGTTCTGAGGCTCTATGTGCAGTTAATTGAACAGAATATTTGGATTTGGAGTCATAATTCTTGCAAATTATTCTAATTTGCTCATTTTATAGATGAGCAAACTGAGGGCTCAAGTATTCAAGACACATTCAACTTAAATGTGTCAACTTGAATGTGTCAACTTAAATGTGTCAACTTGAATGTGTCTTAAATACTTGAGCCCTCAGTTTGTTCATCTATAAAATGAGCAAATTAGAATAATTACTGGTTTCTAGCTACCTCATAGTTCTGAAATGCTTTGATTCTACTATGTAAGTAGTTACCATCCAAAGAAGACTTACACAATTTCTTATCTACTCAGTTTAAGCAAGAATGACCTTGCCCTTTCACCAAGGATATAATCCCCGAATGAAATCTCTACTAATTATGTAATGAATATTTATGACTTCAGATGTAAAACAACCTATTATTTTTAAAAGATTTAAAAAAAACAACCTTGCTTGCTGGTGTTGTAATAGCTCAGCAGTAGAAAATCAGCATACACTTCTAGTCTAATACCTGAAAAAAATTAGGTCGGTGGACAATAACAACCATTGGCTAAGTATGACCACAGACATGCCTCCTAGTCTAGTATCCATATGTAGGATGTGTGTATGCAGGGGGGGGAGGGGGGAATGACAAGCTAAAAATGGTTATAATGGACTGAGATAATTTGGAGCCTGTTGAGGAGACCATTTTTGTTCTAATTAAAGTAGATTAAAGATGTTTGATACAGTTCGTCCTCTGAAGCTTCTTAAATATGCAGCCGTAGATCAAAGGCCTCAGGTATTTAAAGTGGATGAAGGAAAACATCTAACCACTGTGCTGTACACCTGAGACTAATATAATATTGAATGTCAGCTACAATGGGAAAAAAACTTAAATAAGGTAAAATGGGTGAAGGATTTGAAATCTGTCCTTTTATTTGCTGCAGGAATATAACCAAGATAACCACTCTTTCTTTCAGTGCCTCTTACATGAAGGGCTAAACTTTTTTCTGATGTTAAAGGTGAATGAGAGTTCCAAGCCCAGTGTTGTAGCATAATAACTATAATAGCTAACATTCATTGCATTCTTAAGTGCGCTTTGCAACGAAGTGCTCTGTGAACATTCTCATTTAATCTATCCAACTCAAAGAAGCAATCCTACTTTTATTTTATGGCTAAGGAACCAAGGTTCAAAGAAATGTATAACTTTCTTGAGGTTACCTCGCTAATAAAACCACTAAATGGATGGAATACGCTTGTTACATGGTTTGAAATTATTGAAGCCCACCAGCCAAAGACTCTCCAGAAACACACCTGGGATCAAACAAAATTAGTTTTATTTCACTCATTGTAGTAAGAAAAAAATGCATACCCTTGGAGTCAAGAGGAGGAGAAACGGGGGGCTTAGTGTGGCTCTGGGCTTGTGCTGGGTGGTCTAATAAGGACTTAGGGAAGCGAGGACTGTCCCGTTTTCTTTGGGTGTCCTCAGGAAGCGGATCGATTTGGTGGCTTGGTAATTTTTATCGAGGACGTGAGAAGACTGAATAGAGACTAGATGGACATGTGTCAAGAAGCAAGTTGTTCATCTTAGTTGGAAGGGAGGTTTTTAAGTTATTTTTGTGGTGCCAAAGGGCCTTTTCTCTGTCTTGACGTGATTGCGGATTGTTTCCAAATTGCTCCTCCATGGCCACGGAGTGACCATGTCTGAGAATTGTCTGCGTTCTGCCAAAGTTGTTTGTGCTGAGTTACAAACCCTCAGACGCTGCAGCCTGGCTGGTAACTGTCTGGCTGCTCTTGCTCTTTCTTTCCTCTCACCCCTACCCCCTTGTTATTTCATAGCAACTAGCTAATTTCTTCCCTCTGAAGAATAATCCAACTACCGTTGGGAACCTGTGCTCTCTGGGGGTTAGCACAGGGAAGGTTTACAGATCTGGGGAGACCTCATCTTGAATCCTAGACCAGCCACTTCACTGCCTTTTGACTTTGAGCAAATCACTTCTTTTTTTGGGGGGGAGGGGAGGCCTACCTTTCTTCATCTCTAAAGTATGGGGATGATAATCACCTTGCTGGGTGTTTTGAAAATTAGAGATAATTTACATAAAGTGAATTTACCTAGTCACTTTAGTGACTATTTGAACTATTTGACACACATAGTTCAATCTCAGTAGATAGTGACCAGTATTAAAAAGGCATAAATATTTGTCAAATGTTAATTTGCTTATATTTCTTAATTTCTAACAGCAACAAATATACTTTTTTGTTAAATAAGCTATTAAATTGTAGGTCACAGAAGATAGAAATGTAATTTTTGTATGTTAGTCATATGATGACACTATACTCTCTTTACTTTTTTGTTTTCAAATAGATAACATTGTGCTATTCATTTAACTAATTAAAAATACCAGACCATTTTTAGCTCTCAATGGTTCATTACCTGATACAACTGCATGAGATAGAGGCAAGTATGCTATATTTATAGAATATGCAGAAAAAATGGTTGGCCGAATAGGACTGTAAATAACAATAGAAGATATAGAAAGACTATTTTTATTACATGGGTAGAAAAGGTCTTGTAAAACATTTCCACTGAAAGTTTACTTACTGCACAAGGCCAAGATTAGGGTTAAATTACAGAAGGAATAGTGACTAGAATTAGCTCCATGTTGTGGGTGGGTTTTTTATCTTTGTATATTTCTACATTTTCCACAGAATATTATATTAACGATTAGAAAAAAATGATTTGGCAGAATCAGAAACCACACACACACACACACACACCATTCTATTTAGTCTTCTAAAACCCTGTCTGTTTTCCCTGAAGTTACTAGGCTTCTCAGCTGTCATTGCCAAAATCTTAACACCGTATATGTGTGTATATGCACACACATGTGTACACGTTTCATAAAATATCCATGTGCTAGACATTAAATGGTCTTTGAGATTCTACTTCAGAGTTATCTCAAATGTGTAACTAATGGAAACTAGTAGAATGGTCTATTACAGATGGTCGGGGTGTTGCTGAATAGTGTAGTCTCCTTTACTGTGTCTTTAGTTTTTATGTGGGCCCTAATAACTTCTAGGAGAAATACAATTGAAAAACATTCTAATGACAAAATTATTACAAATGACTCACTTTTTGTGTGTTTCCTTCCCCCCCATTAGAAGTCCGGTCTTCATTTTCGACACACAGATAATACCGTCCAGTGGTTAAGAGCCATGGAGTCTATTGGTCTACCCAAGGTAAGCCTTCAGATAGTGGAACCTGAACCAGAAAGCCAAAGGGGGAAGTGTACGAATTTCTTGTTATAAAAAACTAGAGGCCTGGTGCACGAAATTCATGCACTTGAGGGGGGTGGAGGGGGGGCCCTCAGCCCAACCTGTGCCCTCTCACAGTCCGGGAGCTGTCATCCTTAGTGCTGCTGCGGAGGCGGGAGAGGCTCCTGCCACCACTGCTTGCTCGCTTGCCGTGAGCCTGGCTTCTGGCTGAGCGGCACTCCCCTGTGAAAGTGCACTGACCACCAGAGGGGTAGCTCCTGCGTTGAGTGTCTGCCCCTTGGTGGTCAGTGTGTGTCATAGTGACCGGTCGTTCGCCATTCAGTCAATTTGCATATTAACCTTTATTATATAGGATGATTGGCAGACTGGGTATGTTAATGCAATAGATTGCCTTATTGCCTCAGGAAGGGCTTATACAAAGTAACAAATGGCAAGAACTCAGAATGAAGTAAGTGTACAGGTCAAGAGCAGCCATGCAGAAGTGAATATAAATTAAACAAGGTCAGAACAAACTTTAACTGGTAGATAGTTGATTTAAAATAGCCACCTCCCTTTTGTGTTTGCTATTTATACTTATGATTTCTAATCTCATTGCATCACTACAAATTATTATTACAATTTTATTTTTATAAATTATTGCTACAAATCATTGTATCACTATACATTTTAAAGGCCAGGGGGTTATAACTCTTACTCCTGAAATAGGTCTTTTAAATAAAACTCATTCAGCAAATATTCAGAGCTTGTTAAATTCAAAGGGCAGGCACCCGTCAGCCTGTGCGACAGACAGGCAAGTAGGGGAAATGAAGAAATAATTATATTTGATAGAAATTGTAGAGCTATTTCTTAAACATCTTATTTTGAAATAATTATAGAATCACAGGAAGTTACAAAAATAGTACATCTGCGTGTACTCTTTATTCAGCTTCCTCCAGCAGTGACATCTCATAACTGTAGTAAGTCATAAATTGGCATTGGTGTATTAATGTTAACTAGACTACAAACTCTATTCAGTTTTCACCATTTTATGTGCATTCATGTGTATGTATGTGGGGGGTTCCATTCAGTCCATGAACAGGTGTGTGTGACCATCACCACAATCAAGGTGCAGACCCCACAGAGGAGTGCCCTTTATATTGTGTCCCTCTCCCGCCCAGTCCCCAGGCCACCGCTAATCCATTCTGTCATTTTGACAATGTTATAAAAATGGAATCATACAGCCCTAACCGGTTTGGCTCAGTGGATAGAGCATTGGCCTGTGGACTCAAGGGTCCCAGGTTCGATTCTGGTCAAGGGCATGTCCCTTGGTTGCAGGCACATCCCCAGTAGGGGGTGTGCAGGAGGCAGCTGATCCATGTTTTTATCTCATCGATGTTTCTAACTCTCTATCCCTCTCCCTTCCTCTCTGTAAAAAATCAATAAAATATATTTTTTTAAAATGGAATAATATAGTAGATTACCTGCAGCAATTGCCTTTTTTCATTAAGCATAACGCCATCGCTGCCCTCGAGATCCATCAAGGGGTTTTTTTTGTATTTTTTAAAATACATTTGTATTGATTTCAGAGAGGAAGGGAGAGGGAGAGAGAGATAGAAACATCAATGTTGAGAGAGAATCATTGATCGGCTGCTTCTTGCACGTCCCATACTGGGGATCGAGCCCACAACCTGGGCATGTGCCCTGATGTGGAATCGAACCATGACATCCTGGTTCATAGGTCAATGCTCAACCACTGAGCCATGCTAGCTGGGCCATCAGGTTTTTGTATGTATCGATAGTTCATTCCTTTTGTATTGCTTAGTATGGACAGCTATTTCAAAGAAACTAATTAGGAGTGGTTTAGCTTGAAGACAAATCAGTAGCTACTGAATAATTAAGACCTGTGTTGTTGTTGTTATTATTAATCCAGGTTTGCAATTTTAAAACACAACAACAACAACAACAAAACAAAAGATTCCTTAATGTAAATTATGCTTGGCTATTTTTAATATATTTTTTGCTGATATCTATTTTAGTTCAGCTTATTTCATCTCAAAATAGTCAGTAAGGATTTATTTTATTCTGCCATTTTCATTCTTTTCCCTTCTCCTAAAATGCCCAGAACATTAAATGCCATTCCCTTCTGGGCACTAGTTATAATACAGAATTCATATTTCTAGATTGTGATTTAGCAAGTACTAACTAGGGATTAGGTGTAAACAGATTAATAAAGCAAGAAATTCCAATAGGATTTTTTTCTATGTAAGGCAACATACTTTAGATTAGGGTAATTTCATTATGTTTGATAGATTCGATTTAAACCTTTTTCAATTGTGTATATGTAGGGCCAGGCTTCCCTTGATTTTAAATGGAGCAAGTAATCCACATAGCAGATTCTATTTTTATTTTAGAAGGTTCTATTTTAACACTGATTTTTATTGTGAAGTCATTGATTCATTACATTGCAAGATGAGAAACCAACAGTGTACTGAATGGACTGATGCATTTGCTATTCAATCTTCATTTATCAGAATTAAGTGCTTACTCTGTGCTCAGCATCATGCCAGGTGCTGGGGACACCGTGCTGAATAAAACATTGTGAACCATGAACTGATCCCATCTCCTTGCTTTATAATGACTTTCCAGGAGAAATAAGTAGAAAAGTAATTGTTTAAAGAGATGGGAGGGACAGTTGTTGTCCTCTGCTTACATATAGAACTTTAAACCTGGTCACATTCTCCTGAATCGAGAGTCCTCCTCTCATTGGCACTTTGTTAGCAAATGTGTTAAAAGATAGTTGGAAAGACTTTTGAAATTGCCCAGGCTATAGGCATCTCTTTAAGTGCTCAGTGACTATACATTTGTATCTCAAGAAACTTTGCTTTCTTTCTTTTCTCAGCTTTTTCCAATGTCCAACAGAACATTTCACTTGAGTATCAAATACCACCTATGGTACATGACTTAATTTTTATTCCAAATTTTATAAAATGTTTACTGAAAGCAAGTAATACCAATATGCTTATCTTAATCTTAGAATCTTCGAGCCTCATTATTCATTTTGTAGTGCTTAGGAACAGGTAAGTTTGGTGCCCTATTCTAAAATGTTTCTTATTAAGCTTTTAATTTCCAGCCTAAGAATATTGTAAACAGCCCAGCTGGTATGCCTCAGTGGATTGAGCATCGTCCCATGCATACCTGGGTTGCAGGCTCAATCCCCGGGGGGGTGGGGGGGAGCATGCAGGTGGCAGCCAATCAGTGTTTCTATCTCATGGATGTTTCTATCTCTCTCTCCCTTTTCTTTCCCCTCTCTCTAAAAATCAACTTAAAAAAATTTTTTTAAAGAATAGTGTAAATTGGTTTTAAAAGCCTTAATGTTCTAACCTTTCAATCTAGTAACTTTATATTTAGATGTTTATCTAGAATAGCTAATTAGGTGTTCAGAAAATGCAGGGATGTTCATTGCAGTGACTTATAATAGGGGAAAAATTGGGGACAAAAAAAAAGGTGCAACCATGGGGAACTGGTTAAATAACGGTTAAAATATGAAAGAATCATGCATCCATTAGAAATAATATTCTTACAGAATAAAAAAGGGGTCATGTTCTATTAAGTGTTTTAAACAGGCTATGATATGTGCAGTTTTATTTTGAAATGCATCCATGCAAGCATAAAAATATCAGAGACATATATAGAAAAAGGACTGGAAGGAAGTATCCCCAAATGCTAATAGTGACAGTCTGGAGGTGGGATTATAGGTATTTTTCCTTCATATTTTACCTATTTTCCAGAGTGTATTCAGTGAATATATTACTTTAAGCAGAAAAAAGTATCCATGTATGTATATGCATGTTTATAGAACTAGGTAGCTAAGTTCTTAACAATGTAATAAAATGCTGAAGAAGGACATCCTTCTCAAGCCAGCGGACCTCTGGGCAGTCACAGGAGTGACTCCATTGTAGAAAGCAGAGTCCAGATGGGCTCAAGCCTTGGGAAATGAAACTGCCCCGTAACTAACCATGTGGACACAGCCTTCTTGGAGTGGCCGGCTGGGAACCTCCCACTCCTATCACCCCTACGCACACTCTCCTGAACCACTAGGTGGCGCGCTGTCAGGCAGGGGACCGGATGCAATGATTGGTCCTCCTGTAGAAGAAGATGAAGCAGTAACTAAGAGATTCTTCTGCTTGTAAATAAATACAGAACAGCAAGGACAATCAACGTAGGATCGTTTGGGAGAAGTACAATAATTTTGTGAAAAGCAAAACATAATACAAACATTGTTTCTTTTGTTTTCCAGATATTTTATCCAGAAACAACAGATGTCTATGACCGGAAAAACATACCAAGAATGATCTATTGTATTCACGCACTAAGGTGGGAAAATACAACTAAAAGTCTAGAAAGTAAATTTAAATAAAACTAAAATTTTAATTTTAAAAGAGATCTTAAATTATTTTAATGACTCAAGAACTTTTGCTAGATTGAGTTATTTTAAATTTGCCAGTACAAAATTAAAATAATTGTCATGTGAAAACAGTCTTTGAACTTGAAAAATATTTTGATGATTTTTTAATCTACATCAAAATAGAAAACTAGAAGATGAGTGAAAGACCTATAAGTATAATAAGAAAATTTAAGTAGAAACTTCTAGGAAATCTAATAGAGTGCTACAATATTCTTCAGATATGATGAAGTTTATATAGCAAAAATATATCAAATGAGCAGCTATAATGGTCATAATTTTGGTTTTGATACTCTTAAAATTATTAGTTTGGTTAAATTCTTACCACAGATTAATAAAATTCCATATGATTTTTGTTTGCTTTGTTCAATACCTCTTGTAAGGGTAAAGAAGACACTTAGAAGTTGCTTTAAATTAGTCAAAGGAAGATACATTCATTGTTTTTTTGTGTCCATCTTTGTCTTTTGTTATCTTTGTTATCTTAAAATCTGTTTTGTCAGCTGTAAGTATGGCTACACCTGCTTTTCTGTGGATGTTATTTGGTTGCAGAATAATTTTCTACTCTTTTACTTTGAATCTACCTTTGTCTTTCCAGTTTAGATGTGTCTCTTGTAGGAAGCATATGGTTGGGTTTTGTTTTTTGATCCACTCTGCTACTCTGTGCCACTTCATTGGTGAATTCAGACCATTTACATTTAGGGTAGTTATTGACGTATGAGGATTTCCTATAGCCATTTCATCTTTTGTTTTCTGGTAGCTCTGTGCCTCCATTGGTTCTTTTCCTTTGTGTTCCTGGCTGTTGTTTTTGTTTGGTGGTTTTTATACTTCTTTCCTCTGTTTCCTCTTTTTTTAAAATATGTATCCTGGTTTGGGGATTTTTGTGTGTGGTTACCATTAGGTTTATAAAAAATAAACTTGCATATACATCATAGCTTTTTTTCTTTTGAGTGTATCTGGTCTTCATCTTCCTTTGCCAGTTCAGACCTTTAACCCCTCCCTTTTTATGTTTTGTTGTCACAAATTATTCCTGTTTATGCTGTAAGTTTTAGTGATCTTACTCATAGTGTTGTGATCTTGTATTCTTTGTTTCAGGTATAATAACTCCCTTGAGTATTTTCTACAATGAAGGTTTTCTGATGATAAAAATCCCTCTGTATGTCTGGGAATGTATTTATTTCTCCTTCATATTTAAAGGATAATTTTGCTGGGTATATTACTCGTGGCTGGTAATTTCTCTCTTTCAGATGTTTAAATAATTGGTCCCACTCTCTTCTGGCTTGTAGAGTTTCTGCTGAGAAGTCAGACGATATTCTGATGGGTTTTCCTTTGTAGGTCACTTTTTCCCCCACTGGCTACTTTGAAATTTTTTTCTTTGTCATTAATTTTTAACAGCTTTAATTACAAGTGCCTTGGAGATAGTCTCTTTGAATTGAGGTAACTAGGTGTTCTGTTTGTTTTTTGGATTTGAGGATCTAGTTCTTCCGAAAGGTTTGGGAAGTTCTCATCCACTATGTGTTTGAATAGACTCTCTGTTCCATGCTCCCTCTCCTTCTCCTCCAGAATCCCTATAATTCTAATATTGCTTTTTCTGATGGAGTCAGTTAATTCTCATAGAGCAGTGGTTCTCAACCTTCTGGCCCTTTAAATACAGTTCCTCATGTTGTGACCCAACCATAACATTATTTTCATTGCTACTTCATAACTGTAATGTTGCTACTGTTATGAATCGTAATGTAAATATCTGATATGCAGTATGGTCTTAGGCGACCCCTGTGAAAGGGTCGTTCGACCACCAAAGGGGTCTCGACCCACAGGTTGAGAACCGCTGTCATAGAGCTCTTTCATTTTTTTCTTTTTTTTTTTATACTCAGGTCTCTCTCTTCTTCCCTCTGCATCATTTCAGATTCCTATCTTCAATATCACTCATTCTTTCCTCCATCTGGTTGAATCTGTTTTCTGTGCTCAGTAGTTCACTCATAGTCTCCTTAATTGCATGCTTCATTTCCAGGATTTCTGATTGTTTCTTTTTTAAAGTTTCAATCTCTTTGGTAAAGTACTCGTTTTGTTCATTGATCTGTTTTCTGAGTGTATTGAATTGCTTGTCTGTATTGCATCTTGTTGAGTATTTTCAGAACTACAATCTTGAAATCTCTGTCATTAATATCACATATGTTCCAGCTTGCTTTCTGGAGATTTTTCACTTTCTTTCTGGTCATCCATGTTACTATGGTTATTCATATTATTTGCTGTCCTCCTTTGCTTATGCATTTATTTCTGAAGAGTTCTTTCTACTCATTTCCAGTAGATGGTGCTGAATCACAGGATTTTTTACTCTGTGATCTTCTAATCTCGAATCTCTGGAGCTTCAGGGGTGGGGTTTCTTTTGCCCTCACCATAATGGAGTCCCACCCAAGCCCTCCTCCTGGGGATCAGTCACAGAGGGAACAGCTATTCTATTGCAGCAGCTCTTGGTTTACAGATAATATGCTCCTGGACCCAACTCCAAGGGCAACGGGAGGTGAGTTTTGGAGTCCACATGGAGGCAGGGCTCTGTGGTTTCGTTTCTTTCTCTGAAACACCACCGCCTGGATCGACAGTGGAGAGTTGCATGGCAGAACCTTGTGCTCTGTCAAGCATCTGCTGACTTAGACACTGTTCTCTCCCTTGCCACTTGCCCTGCTGGGCTGCCCCATCCCTGCAGTTCTCTGTTCCTCCTGGCCAAAGGAAGTGCCTGTGACAGCGGCTTTCTCCCCTCTTCCTGCTAAGCCGTGACTCCCAGCTGCAGGGCTGCAGCCCATCTGTGCTTTGCTCCCTTCTCATTTCCCCCTTTATTCCCAGTTGCCCACCTTTAGATGTTTCAATGCACAGGTCTCGCAGGCATGCATCTGTGTTGAGCAGGGATTTCTTTGTTGGATGATAGTTGGTTAACTTGTTGACATTTCAGGGGGAGAGGACAAGGGGCTCTCGCATGCCACCATTCCTATGACGTCACTCTTCCCCATTCGTTGTTTAAAAGCAGTTGTTTGAGAAGTTAATTTTTGAAATGTTGACATTTCTGCTAGGTCACAGATCACTTTTTTATCTTAATGGCCTGGAAGAAATGTGATTTTTACATGGTAGCAAAAATGATTTTAAAAATACATTTTGTGACTGTTGTCTTGTGTGTACACAGGTAAAGGCTGGAAGGCTTCATGTCTAATTAAGTTTTAAATTTCTTTTAGAACATCTGCCTTATGTTTATATCACTAGAAGTCATTTTCCTGGCAGAATCTTCTGCCTAGAGGTTTATATTAACTTCTTCCTGGCTCTTTCCTCTCCAAAGGAAAAGGTTTCTATAATAATTCATTGCAATTCTGGCCTACTAGAGAAGAATTTTAATTATGTCCTATAATTTGACTTTTCCCTGATCACTACTTATGAGATTTCTTTGGAAGATGGCAGTTGCTAGAAATATAGACCAAATGCAGGTGCCTTTTCTATGATTTCTTTTCCTAATAGTTTAAAACTGGGGGGAAAACACTTCTGTGCCTGCTTCCTCATCGGTGGCCAGTGTATCATTATGCCAGCAAGTTTTCTAAAAGCTTTTTTTGCAAAAGTGCTTATTTTGAGGAATATTTTCCAAAGTGTTGTCAACATTTTTTGTCACATATTTTTCAGCACTTAGTATGATCACTTACCACTATGGTTAGTACTGTGTTTGTGGCCTGCTAAGCCAGCCACCATTGGTTAATGTCATTATCATATCCACGCATCATTGTGATGATGTCCAAGTCTGCAGCATGCTCCTGGGGTGTCTTGTAGAAGCTTACATTGATGTCCTGAAGTGGACCCCTGGGGCATTACTGTTAAGCAGCTTGTAAAGAACTGGTGTACTAAGCTCCTTTCTGGTGTTGTCGGTGTTCTACAGAAGTTATGTAGAGCCGCACTGTGGCTGGCAGTGTGTTTGCCATTGTTTTAACGATGGCGCGAACAGTTTGGTAAACAAAGACAGAAGAGCAGCTCCTTCCTTATCATTGCCAGTGGCCTGCTGATGTTGGTGTCATATGTTCTAGGACTGTTTTTCTCTGTTATTCAGTTACTGATCATGGAGTTTCCGTTACGGTTACTTATCCTGGGGCAGATGCCTGTTGAGCCTGTCATTCACCAGGTCTGACGTTACGTAGGATCTTAAAGCAGTATTTACTTGATAAACAGCATTCCCTGGGAGAACCTCCTTTACTTTTCTCAGCTGTAAACTTAATGTCTGGCTGCTTCTTGATATGGCATGCGGAAGTCTCAATTGTATCTGAATTGTTTTTAATCAAACCTTTTTCCTGTGATGGTTGAGAATGCAGTCAGTTACCCAAATGAGGCTGATATTCTGCTCTGTTGGGCAAGACACACTTGGAGGCTGGGCAGCAGAGCCCTTTAATAAGCACCGTGGATTTGCCCTTGCTGCATAATTAGAAGCAATGCTGGGAATGAACATTTATGCCTTCAGCCTTTATGTTCTGGTTATAGATATAACAATATTGCTGGTATAAAGCATTGTTATCTGATAAAAAATTAAACAAGTCAGAAGTTCTGATTATAGATCAGGAGCCAGGCAAGCAGGGCCCCCCAGTACCCAGGCACTGCCTTCCTCTTACCCCAGCCTGTGGGCCTTACTTGATCTCCAAAGTTAGCTCTTGGCCCTGCAAACGTGTCTCTGTCCCTGTCTTTTAGATTACGATCTAACTGCTCATCACGACCCCCTGGCTTCCTGTTTGTATCTGCCTGCCCTTCCTTACCTTCCTACTTTACTTCTGACTCCAGGCTCCTTGCCTGCCACTCATTGTACCTTTTGTCAGTTCAGCTGGGTGACCTGAGTCCAGACACCAGTGAATGTTAGCACAGCAGCCTCAGAGGAAATCCTCAATCTTTGTCTAATGTAGAGACCTCAGGGATGGGTGGCCTCATTCTTTTTTCAAAGAAATGCTTTTTTATTTTCTTATTTAAAATATGCTCATTGGGGAAATATTAGAAAATTTTAAAAGAATATTAAAGGAAAAGCCAAAGTACCCATTGTTTCAACACCAATTGAGAACCACTATGTGTGATGGGGTATCTTTGGACTTAGAATGTGTATATGGCATGTTTTCCATTTGTGGCTTCATTTGGAATGTTTTAAAGTCTGTGCCATGAAAAGGAGCCAGTTCAAGAAGTGAGAACCTTGCTAATACTATGGATTTTTAACTGTCTGGAGGCTGTTTGTACCTGTAGAAGACACTTTTGCATGTTGTTTATTTATCAGTATGTCAATAAAGTATTAAATGTTGAAACGTGAGTTGTAAAATTTAATTCCTTTAAACAATTAAATTTAGTAGGCCTGATTTTTTTGAACACTTCACATACCTGAAAGTACAGGTGAAATGCCCAGATACGTTATTACAGACTTACCACACTTCAACCTATTCTAAAAGATCCACTCTACAACTTTCACTCATTTCATTATACACTAATTTTGACTCATCGGAGGACTATAACATTTTGATACCTACCAAGAGTTGAATGCTCTTACGGGCACCAGACACAAAGAAAACCCTATGAACTTGCCCAGGTTACAGAACATGGTGCCAGTTTGAGTTCCCAGGTGAGTCAGACCCTGGCTACAGTCATCGGGCTGAACTTGACTTGTGAAATCAATCAGACCTTTTTCTCTTTACTTTTCAGTATATGGCTTTCAGGTAGGTTCTTACCCTCCCCCACCCCCAACCCCCGTCACCCAGAAATGATTTACTTCCATGCCTTGTTTGGCCAGTGTTACAGAACCCATTGTCCTGTCATAATGATGCATTGGCCTGATCTGTTAACGTTATTAAAAGCTTATGTATGCCTTTTGAATATTTTCTCAAAATTAGCTGGGCTTTCTAGAGGTTTCTCCCTGAGGAGATGAGGGATGGACTCTACCTGATGCAGTTTGGGTCATTTGGCTGATCTCAGGTCATGTTTCTGGATCCTTTCTTTGCTTGACCATCAGTGCCAAGTCCTCTTTCCACCTGGCTATTTTTGTCACCACCTGTGCTCCTCAGTCCTTATTTGGGACACTTCCATGGTTTTTTAGGACTGTTTGGCTTACTCAGAGTTCCCGGTACTTACTATTTTTGTAGCATATATACCTTATAGTGTATACCTTATAGAAACAAGTATATATCTATACTCTGTAGACAGAAAGAAGCACCCATATTTTAATAACACTTTACAACTTGTTAAAATCAATGTAAGTGATCATGTGTGTCTTATTTTATCTATTACAACTTCCTTTTTGTATACTTCATGCCGTTCTTTTTTGATTATTTTTGAACTGGCCTTCCATAGACTTCACCAACATGCATGTTTTCTTTTCCGATGGACCACACTGGTCCAGCCGGGTCACTCTTTGTACTTGGAGCACTGTCCCTGACATTCCTTGCAATATCCTTGCTTTGTGCTCACAACGGGCTGTTCCTGTCCTGTCCTGGTTATTCCTGCTTTATGACATGGAGTCAACTACCCTCCAAGGAATCCTTTGCAAGTCGTGTATCCAAAATGATGTTTCTGGTGTAATAGATTAGGGTTCTGGATTCTGCTCTTTTTACTGCATAGAGTTTATTTGACCATTAAGAGTCTACTCCACGGACGACCACAAGCTGAAGATGTGTGTCTCCCCTCTGCGTAAGGACACTGCTCCTGCTGCAGACTTGGGAGCTGCTGTCCCCGCAGTGTTTTCAAATGGCACATTCGGGGCTTGCATATCTGAAAATGGCTGTGGCCGACTCACTTCTGGTTGGCCAGGTCCTAAATACCCGACTGCTCTGTGAAGAAGGGCTCCTCTACCCACTCTCACAATGCCAAGTGGCTGCCTTGATTAGCAGGTGGCCTTTGAACCTGTTCCTCAGGCTAATGCTATTGCATAACTCCCCTGCCTTATATCCCCTTCCCTTAAGACCCTTTCCTAATAAGAAACTGACGGTTACCTTTTGCCAGATTGATTGCATCTCTGGCAGGGGACGTATTTGCATGTATAAATAAGCTTCCTAAAGATAGTGCCTTAACCCAAAGGGTAGACTGCTCTCAGGAGGGATATCTGCAGGCGGCAGTGTTTGGGATTAGGGTGTGGAGGGCAGTTGCACCTTCCATATCTTTCAAGTCACTTCCTGTTCATACTTCTCTTCATGCTTTGCACCATCTCTTCTCTTTCTGTCTCGCGTTAGTACGGTGGCTGTCTGTCTGTCCTGCTAAATGCCAAGCTCGGTGAGGCTGTGAAGCATGTCTCTACCCAACACCGCACATACACCACTGACTCCCACTGAAGCCTCTGCATCTGTATCTTTAATTTTCCGGTTGGTTTAGCTGATTTCCCAATGATGAGTCTGCCTCAGGATTTCTTTGATTTTTTTTTCTGAACATTGGATTTTGACAAGATACTGGCAGGGATGTATGTGACTAAGATGGGAAAATAATTTGGTTCAGTAGATAAAGCCATTTCAAACATGGAGTCAGTGAGGGGAAATAGTCAAAGGTTCTTAGTGTTGAGAGTGGGGTGACCACTGTGGTGGGTTACTAAGTGTACAGGAAGGACATTTATTTAACGGGATAATAGTAATAATAAAGACAAAGGCTAACGGTTACTGAGCTTTTCATTATATGCCTGCCCGTGTTCAAGGTGCTTTACAGGTGTAATCTCATTTAATCCTTCTCACATACCTATGAGTACATACTGTTATTAATCCCATTTTATAACCCAGACAACTAAATGGTCACACAGCTAGTAACTGGCAGAGTCGAGACTGCAAGCCAGGCTGTGACACCAGAACCTGCACTGTTGCTGACTCAGCCTGTCATTGGCTTCAGAGGGGAGTCAAGTGTTTCCTACTGCGAAGAAAATAAAAAGAGTAGTGACATCAGACTGGAACTTCAGCAAGGGTCTCTAAACTGTTATATTTAGGATTAGAGGCCCAGTGCACAACATCCGTGCACTGGTGGGGGGTCCCTCAGCCTGTCCTGCGCCCTCTCACAGTCTGGGACCCCTGGGGGACCCCTTAGCACTGCTGAGGAGGCGGGAGAGGCTCTCACCACCTCCGCTGTGCTCGCCAGCCATGAGCCTCATCCTGTAGGAGCGCACTGACCACCAGGGGGGCAGCACCTGCATTGAGCATCTGCCCACTGGTGGTCAGTGCGTGTCATAGCGACCGGTCATTCTACTGTTCAGTCGATTTGCATATTAGGGTTTTATTATATAGGATAGTTTTTAATGAAGACTCACTCATGGAACTTAGAACTGGGAGGACCTTGGGAAGTTATTTTAGTCCAGATCCTTCACTTCCTAAATGAGGGGCTGAAAGCTTGGGTTCTGTGATTTGCTGAGAGTCGCACATCTAGATATTGCCAGTCTTGGGGCCAGGATCCCGGGCTTCTGATCCCAGTCCTGTGCTCTTTCAAGTCAGCCATGAGGCTTTCATTTACAAACATCTCACATATTATAGCATAAAATGAAGTGCACATGACGTGATCCAGAAAAGCTGAAATAAATTCAGCTCTTGCCTTTTAAGTTTGCATTTCATTACTATAAACCTTTTAATGTATACATTGAAGTACTAGAAAAAACCCAAATAGAACTTTTTAAAAAACTTTCCTGCTTCCTGGATTTAAACTGATATTATTTGTACCAAAAGGAGCACATGGGCCGGTGAGGCTTAGCTACCTTGGGAGCACTCCTCTTGCTGCCTCACTCGGCACACAAGTGCACTGTACCTTGTCGTAGGATAGGAAGATCGCTGTTTCACACCAAGTGTTTTCTTATACGTGGGAAGGGATGCTGACATTAATTCCACAGCTTTCTTTGGAATGCTCTCAACCTTTTGTGTTGGCTGTTAGGCACTAAAGATACTTAATAAGTTCAGTGTTGAAGAGCTACAAGAAGTTGGTGCTTTTATATTGGATGGTTTGTGTGTGTGTGTGTGTGCGTGTGTGTGTGTGTGTGTGTGTGTGTTTTTAAGATTAAGACTCTGAATTTCCTATATGCTTCAGGTAATGAATGGCTCATCTGAATGTGAATGCTTGGGAAGGGGCCAGCTGCTGTTGCTGATTCTTTTCAGCCTGGGAACAGTGTCTAAGTACAAGTTTCCTAGTAAATGTTGCCCCTTTGAGTAATCTGCTTGAAAACACCTCCCATACAGAGATTTGGTATAAAACCTCCACACTGTGAAAAGCAATCTTTTTAAAGAATAGTTTAAACCTCAACATTAGAGACAGTGTTGAAAACTGAAGCTAAATAAAATATATACATTAACATTTTTAATAACTTTCTTTGGTGAAAGTATGTATATGCAAGTGAGATTTCTACCTAATCCATACTAGTTTAAGAAAATCTGATTTTAAATTTAAAAGCGAAGATTCTTCCATCTGAAAGTTGTAATTTCTCAGCACCACCTAGTGGTAATTTTTAACTAAACCAGAATATTTGCTGATTGTGAGATTTATATTAGTATTACAGTGAGGCCCTGGCTGGGTAGCTCAGTTGGTTAGAGTGTCATGCTGATAGGCCAAAGTTGTGGGTTCAATCCCAGGTCAGGGCACATACAAGAATGAACCAATGGATGTATGAATGGATGGAACCAACAAATCTATGTTTTTTTCTCTCTTTGTCTCTCTATCTCAAATCAATAATTTTTAAAAATAACACATTACTTGAAATAATTTGTGTTAAAAGACATTTTATAAGTGTCTCCTACTTGAATTTTACTGTCACATTTTCAACATTTCTCCCATTGAATTATTTTTATAGTTTTCTTTGTAGATGAGTTCAGGTATATTTTGTAATGTAGTTATAAAAAGGGAAGAGGAAAAATCAAGTACTGTGAAAGGAATTGTAGTGATACAATAATACATTTTTATTGTTTATGGAAAATATTCATAAGGTCTGTATGGCTTGATTTTATTTTCTTCAAATTCTTTTGCAGCTTTACCATACCTACCTGTTTAATTCTGTTGATTTTTTTTTTATTTCATGTTACTAGAAAGGAACAAATGAAGAGGTTAACATTTCATTTGTTCCACATGATATGAGTTTCCTTTTAACTGGAATATTTTCCCCATGTAATAATGAGTTGAGAAGTTCATAAAATATTATGGTTTTGAAACTTTCAGCATACAAGTTTTAATTATAGTGACTTGTTTAGCATCAACCTTGGGTCGTAAAGTCTTTCGAGGCTGTGCAAATAGCTTCATATCCCTGATAATCTCTAAAGATCTAGAATTTAATAGGAATGTATCCTGTCTTTCTATGAATTATGAATACATAATGCCTATTTTACATTGAAGATTGCTCGGAGTCTAATATGTTTTTCCTCTGTGGATAAGATACGAATATCATGTTGGAATTTAATATTCACATTTCCATATGGTTAAAATGTCATTTGTTCTTTGTATTTTGGTTGTGGTTTTGAAGGAAAAGTGGGGAAACCAGAGAAAAGTAAATGCCCCAAAACAACCCTAAAAATTCATTAATTGGTATTTCCTGAAGAAATAGAAATGGCCAATACATATGTGCATGAAAAAATGTTTACACTCACAACTAATAAAAGGAAATGGAGACTTGAATAATGGTTTATTACTTGTGTTTCTTATTCTGCCCATACGTGGATGATAGTTTAGCCTATGGAAGTGCCGTGCACTACAGAAGACCAGTTTTGGGGACTTAAACTGGGTTCTGATTCCAGTCCCACCAGGGACTTTGTGACCTCGGGGCGCAGTTTCCTCGTCTGTAAAATGAATGGATTAGATGAGACCATCTCTTAGGTCTTTCTCAACTAAAAAAGCCTTTCAGACTTAAGTAATTTCTAACTCTTAAGATTTATAATAATAAAGTTTCTGATAATTTTATGTTTTCTCTTTTAGTTTATATCTGTTCAAACTAGGAATAGCACCCCAGATCCAGGATTTGTTGGGCAAAGTGGACTTCACAGGTACTACTGTGTATCTTCATTATTTTTTACAATGTCTAAGAAAATGGACCGTACTTTTTTTTTCATTGTGATAGTATTGACTTCCTTTACTCCTCTATGTGGGGCAAGGGAAGAAGCATTATTTTGTACTCAACCAGTTCCTTTCCCCCATGTTTGGCAAATGAGAAGCTAAGGCTGGCTTCATCCTGAGGTTCTTATTTAGAAATGGCCCCACCTTCTTGATAAAGACATTTCTTTCTTTTTTTAATAATGACATGCACTTTTTTATTTTCTTTAATCAGAAGAATAAGCTCCACGTATCTGGGAAGGGGTCTCTAGGATGAAAGCATTTCTTAATATGAATATACTCCTTCCTGCCTCCATCTCTGTGACTCTCTCTAATTTGTTGTTCTTTTTCAGAGGAGGAAATCAGTAATATGAGAAAGGAACTCGAGAAATATGGAATACAGATGCCATCTTTCAGCAAAATAGGGGGTATTCTGGCTAACGAACTGTCTGTGGATGAAGCTGCACGTAAGACTTAAAATCTGGACCTGCCATTCACATCAGACTGACCTATACTCTGTTGGTTTTGGTTACAAGAAACAGAATTTTTAGACGACACTTTAAACCTCTCTGAAAGCTTTTATTATATGTATTGTAGATGGTTAATTTGAGCATATCAGAATATAGGTAATTAATTGATTTGGGACTTTAAACAGCCGCTTGTGCAATGTGGATTAAGAGGTTCTGGAGATATCTTCATTCTTCAAAATATTTCTTTACTCTCTCTGTCCTTAGATTTTAGTGGCAGGGCGCATTGTCTTTTAATGTTGCAAGTTAAGTTGCAGGCATCTCTTGGAATCAACCTGCTACTTTAAAAGTGTCCATGTTACCCTTCGAACCCCCAGGTGGTTGTCACAGCACTTGGTTCACATGAGTCATTCAGTGCAGGTTGAATAAATGAATGGGGATTATGTAATAGAGGCTGAGGCAGGACTGGAGACAGATGGGCAGGTGGAGGGCTTTCAGAGGGGCGCTCTGTAATGTGTCTGAGGCCTCTTTTTTGGTATGTTTACTGGGAGCCAACGAAGAAAGTAAACCAACTTAAGTGTATGCAGTGTCAGTGCAACTGTCCATGTTATCTTTTGCTGGTAAAAATCTTTTTTTTTTCTCTCCTCAGTGCATGCTGCTGTTATAGCCATTAATGAAGCTATTGAAAAAGGAATAGCAGAGCAGACCATTATAACACTAAGAAACCCAAATGCAGTTTTAACTTTAGTGGATGAGAATCTTGCACAAGAATATCAGAAGGAACTCTGGGCAGCCAAAAAGGGAAAAGAAGAAAATGCAAAACTGAAGGTATTTAATTAGTTTCTCAGTAATAAATACGGTTATGAGTAGCTAGTTTGAAAAAGGGGGATATTTTTAATTCAACTGGCTGTGGTCTCTGTAGCCACAGGCAACTGGTTTGTGAGAAGGGTAAGGGTGAAAGAAGATCTTGCACTATGGATAGAAATTGGGTTTCCTTTTGTGATGAATATTGTAAGTTGCAAGGTTTTTAAGGTTATGCCATAAACTTCCTACCTCTCTGAAAAGTGTGAAAGTAGTAGCTAAAGCTCTTTCCTCGTTAGCACCACCTGCAGACCTTGTGTTGGCTGAGTTACCTGTAGGTTTATTAGTAGAGGTTAATAATTCAGTGTGGTGAAGTTTAGAGAGGATGTTTTGAGTCCACTCTCTTTCTATTTTCCCGATATCCACCCTCATACTGGAGGAAGATGTTTTCCTCCTTAGCAAGGCTGCCTGCTCCTGTTCCGAACTCCGCACCCCACTTCCTGCCTGGCTTGTGTTACTGAAGACTTTGTCTGCACTCAGCTTCCACTTGCTCCCAACCCTCCTCTCCTTAGGCTCTTGCCATGTCAGCTTCAGCTCCATTACCAAAAATGTGGCTGTGGTTCTCTGCATCAGCGAGTGTCTCTTCCTCCTCCCGCTAAGTGTGGGGCTTGACATTGACATTGAGTCACTCCTGTCTCTGTTCTTCCTCAAGTAAGCTCATTCACTTGAAGAAATCGCTCTCAGCTTCATAACAGGCCCTCTACCGCCCCTCCCGATAACTTCATCTGGGTCCCACCGGCCTTGCCATTCACCATATCAGAAGGGTGTTCATCTCTACCCTGCCCTTCTCCACATGTGCCCTTGCTGACTTCCCTTTGGAAGGACTTCCACACTGCTTCGGAATGCTTTCCGTGTCCCCTGTGTCCTGTCCATCACTGCATTCTGTGGCCTTTTCTTGCCAGGCTTACGTCCACCCACCTACCTCTAGTCTCATCACTCTTGCCTCAGCCCTGCCCCGCCTGACCTGGCCTCAGGACTCCTGCAGCACCTTCCTCAGGGGTCTCCGTGCTTCCTGTCACTCTCCAAGCCAACCCTTCTCGAAGCTAGAGGTTGCAAAATTAATCTTTAGCTACAGATCTGGTGTCATTTCACTGGAAACCTCCCCTGTGTCCCTACTGCCTACTGGGTTAAGTACAGGTCCTTTTCTTGTCCTTAAAAGGCCTCTAGGATACGCACTCTACCTCACCGTGTTTTGGGCTGGCCCTGGACACCCCCCCCCCCATGCTGTTTGCAGCCCAACGTGCTAGGCTTTCCCCACGTTTTTCACCAAATCCTGCTGACTACATCCTGCTCCCCATTCTGCCTTTAACATGACTCTCTCCCTCCAGCACTTCCTCATTTACTGTCTCTTTTTAAAATTTTCTTTCCAACTAAGCATGTACCTCTCCTATAGAATGTATTCCATTGTACTATGTATATTCATTATTTGTGTTCTTGATTTTATTAGACTGAGTCAAATGAAATTGCCTATATTTAACTGGTCTTGATATTCAAAAATGGCAATATCAAGGGGTCCAACATAATGTTTACATTAGAAAATTGGGCCTTTGCAGAAACTCACAGGGTCTGTTCATCTTTGCAGTCCTTGCTGGGCATATCTAACCATAGAGCCCTGCACAAAGCAGGCGCTCTGAAAGGCTTCTATTGCGTTCACGTGGATGTTAGTGAATGGTTTTTAACGCTCCTTGCATTTTTGCTTTTGAATATCGAGCTTTGGAAACATTTAGCCTCAGGAATCAGTGAAGACTTTGTTTTGCAGAATAACTGTATTTCAGAAGAAGAAAGAGATGCGTATGAAGAACTGCTGACACAAGCAGAAATCCAAGGCAATATCAATAAAGTCAACAGTAAGTAATGGATTCTACGAAAGAAATGGATACTTCTATAAGATATGAATATTCCTTGTCAGAGTCTCAGCAAAACTCTCAATTTGTACCCTTGTAAACCTGCCCTTGCATGATGAAAATTCCGCTAAATGTCAATGTTGCTCTTAATTAAGGTGTATCATCTGACAGTTTCCTATGGAGCATTTTTTTGGTGATCCTGTCCCCAGTCCATGCAGAGTAGCTCAAGGTGTTTCCTCGTAGGTACAGTGTATGTCATATTCTGAACCTTTCCTTGATTGGTATAATACTGGAGGTTATTTAGTAAAATAGTATGACTTAAAGACTGTCATTCCTTGCCCATGATTATGTGATGGCATTCGATTGGAACTATAAAAGGTATTATTAACAGCTCTACTCTTTATTACTTCCCAGTTATTAGTCTACAGTTTGTAAGAATTCTTTTCTTACATCTTGTGTAGCTTTTATCCAAGTGAGTGAACTTGACAGACCAATGAAATTGCATAGTGACGGGTTTATATCCATGTCCCTGAGACTGTGGAGTTGTACAGTTCGTTCTTCTTGTTACTTGGTTCAGTTGTATGACCAGAAAACGCGGGTAATTAAAATAAGCATATGCAAGTTTAGATACATTAATCTCTTTATTAGTCTTTTCCCCCTTCTAATAAAATTTACTTTTACTTGAAGCAGTAAGGAATTGTATTTGACATTTATTTCCCGTAGGTTAACCTAAATAATCCATATATATTACAAAATGAATACATGAAAGACCATTTAGCCCATTGAGTAAATCATGTGAAATGTCTGCCAAACCTAAATGTGGAGTATTTCCTAATCACAACAGTCCTAAACCTTTTCCTTGATTTAACATCCTCTATGAGCTTTGGAGGTTCTTTATCGCTCTTAACACCTTCAAAACAATGCAGACCTACCTGTAGGTGTAACCCAGAGGTTTGCTCCCAAGTTGCTGGTAGAGACTTCAAACAGTAATTAAGGAGGCCCAGAGAACCCTGATGTAAATATGTAGGAGTTAACAACTGAGTAGGTTTGAGAAGTTATCTCACACATACACTGCTAAGAGCTCTAGGGTAACTTTTTTTAAGGGAATATCTTAACCTTGTGGGATGTGTATTTCTATTCTTTTATTCTTATTAAATATTGAGCATGTTGGTGATGATACATGAAGCACAATTTTAAGTTTCTGCTCTGTTTAAAAGCTGACAGTTTCATTATGCTTGACATAAATGAATTACAGGAAGAAATTAATATTGCCAGTAAGACATCTGAGGTCCATAAGCTTAGTTCCCATAACCGTTTGCCATCCTTTATTTTGAAATGTTTATATCCACTAACATTGATTTATTTTTCATGTTAAATAAAATGCCTTATGTAAATGTTTTAATACTTTACTCCATGACAAATTTATACTTATTTTCCCCCATTTTTAAATAAAAAGCCTGAGCTGATTTATACTGATATGATTTATAACCAGCTGAAATTATGAAGGGCATTGCAATGTTTGGTGGTTTTAAAGGTGCAGAACATGATTATTCTGAAGTTTTTATCTCTTCCCACCTGAAAATGTATAGTCCAGTAGAACTAAACGTAGTCTTGGAAAAACACTCAAAAGCATCTTTCAGTCCGTGACATGACAATGAGACAATTGTATGCTTTAAAATATGTACGTTTACAGCTACTTGACAAGTTTTTCCCCAACCATTGAGGTTATGATATTAAAATGTTAAGGTGGTCCACATTCGTAGCAGCCATAGTTATGGCATAAGTGACCGCTTTGACGGTAATGCCACCAGCCCTGTCGTCAGTTTTGTTTGAACTACAATTATTTAACTTTTGGGTTTGGCACGTGCATTCCATTCATTACATGACCTATTTTGTTAAGGTCAGGGCTGGAAAGTTTGTTAAATGCACAGTGTAAAAGAGTGGTTAAGCTTACTTTATTTTCTTTTTAGAAGTACTGATGCATTAAGAATGCTTTAAGGGTGTGATTTTTCCAGTAATATTTTACCCTCCAGTTGTGTAAATTCATCTAATAGAGTTTTCAAAGGTGATGCAGGATCCCATCCAAAGTAATCAGAGACATAGTGGAAAGGTCTCAGATAACTTTAACGGAACAGCAGACATCACAACCAAACCCTGACCTTCCTTTCTGGAATTCTTTCATTTGTCATATTAATTCTAAGAATAGAAACAAGTGTTTGGGTTCTTAGGATCCTTTAGAATAAGTGTATGTTTTCTGGGATTGTGGCATGAAAGATTGCATTCGTTGTATTTCCTGCTTTTGAATGATGTCTTTTATTTGAAAGGTTATTAAGGGTAGCTCCTTGAAAATGTAGTTAGAGAAGATAAATGGTTATCTGTTGGAAAGGGTTAGAATAATCTTAGTTGTGTATTAGGGAGACAGACGAACCCTTGAAAAGCTCTAGAAATGTATGGGGTCTGTGTTTTTTCTACTACCCTGATGTCTTCTTTACAGGGCAAAATCCTGCCTGTTCTGTCTGCTCTACGGTTGCCTGGTGGCTGAGTTCACTATTCATCCTTCCATTTGGTCAGCAATTCCTTTCTGTTTTCTGAAAACGATGCTGAATCTACTGTTTCAAGCACCCTCAGTTTGGTCACTAAAATTCAGATCTTGTAATCTGAACATTGCAGCTGGTAGAGACATCGCAGAGCTTACAATTCAGGCAGCTCATGTCCGCCAAGGCATTTCTGTGACCAGGGCCTTTTTATTTAGATTAACTGATACTAGCATAGACTTATTCAATCATATGGATTTTGATTATAATATTTTAAAAAAACATACCTGAATTATTTTTTCTTAAGAATCACAATTCAGCTCGGCCAGAGTGGCTCAGCTGGTTGAGTGTCATCCTGTGCACCGAAAGGTTGTTGGTTCGATTTCTGGTCAAGGCCCATACCTGGTTATGGGTTGGGACATGTACAGAAAGCAACTGACCGATGATTTTCTCTCTCTCTCTCTCTCTCTCTCTCTCTCTCTCTCTCTCTCTCCCTTTCCCTCCCTCTCCCTCCCACCCTGCCTCCCTCTTTTCCTCTCTCTAAACCTTGGGTGAGGCTTAAAAAAAAAAAAAAGAACCATAATTCATAGAACATGCAGTTGAGGGAGAAGCGGCTGTCCTGAGAACTAATACCATCAGTCTCAAGCAGCAGCGTGTCCGAGTGCTGACTGCCGGTTTTCCATGGTTCTGACTCAGAGGAAGGATACAGCAGTAGGGCAAGGCTTCCCATAGCTTCAGTCTCCCCAGGGAGGCTGAACACATAAGGAGCATTAAAGAGCAATGCCTGCAGGATCTGTATGGCCCAGCTCCAAATACTGTGTGGATTCCCAAGGTGCAAAATCCTCAGGGACTAGAACAGTGGTGGCGAACCTATGACATGCGTATCAGAGGTGAACACGTGAACTCATTTTTTTGGTTGATTTTTCTTTGTTAAATGGCATTTAAATATATAAAATAAATATCAAAAATATAAGTCTTTGTTTTATTATGATTGCAAATATCAAAAAATTTCTATATGTGACACGGCACCAGAGTTAAGTTAGGGTTTTTCAAAATGCTGACACGCCGAGCTCAAAAGGTTCGCCATCACTGGACTAGAACTATGTGAAGGCTTCATGGAAGAGCTGCACCCACAAAGGAAGAATTTTGTAAGGAAGTCATGCTAGGCAGGAATGCCCTCTAACTCCAGCTCCGTCCGTGCTGACGTTCTCTTAGGTCCTACCTCCAAGCATTGGACCAACTTCCAGTCACTCAGCTACCGTTTCCAAGGTTTTGCCTGTCCTCCAACTGCAGCTTCTCCGAGTTCATGGACAGTGACTCCTTAGGTTCTAATCCTTGGACAGCTGGGCTGGATGGGTCAGGCCAAGTGGGAAAGTGGACATTCTGACGGTGTGACTCCCACCCTCAGGGCTGGCTGCAGTGGACCACATCAATGCTGTCATCCAGGAAGGTGACCCCAAGAGCACGCTGCTCGCACTGGAGAGACCAGAGGCCCAGCTGCCTGCTGTTTATCCCTTTGCAGCTGCGATGTATCAGAACGAACTTTTCAACCTTCAGAAACAGAACGCCATGGTGAGTCAGAGGAGACTGCAGTTGTGGAGATGTTCAGTATGAGTCCAAGCCATGAGGAAGGCTGTTTAGGAGGTGAACAGGGGTGTAGAGTCTTTAACTTGTTCCAATCCCCGTCTTGTAGGCCTCCCTGTACCAATTTCATGGCTGCCTTCTCCTTTAACCTGCTTTTCATCCACGTAACGAATCTAAGAGCATAGTTAGGAAGTGCAGACAGAGCTCTACACAAAAAACCATTGAAAACGGGTGTTTCTTGTTCGCTGTGATTTTTTAAAGTTTTTTGGATCATTTTAAAACTTTACTGAATTTTTAAATTTTTTTAATTTATCTTTATTGTTGAAAGTATTACAGATGTCCCCTTGGTTTCGTTGGTGGTGGTGTTGTTTTTCCCATTGACCCCTCTACCCTGCACCTGCCCCTCCCAGGCCTTCACCACATTATTGTCTGTGTACATGGGCTGTGCATATCTATAATAATAAAAGCATAACATACAAATCGACTGAACGACCAAACAGCAGAACGACTGTCTGGACAACCTTCCAGATGACCACGCTATGACACATACCGGTGCCAGGCCAGCCAAAGTGGGTGCGATGCAATTGGTCGGGGGTCGGGGGGCCCCGCCATCGCCCCACAGAGGGAGGCCCAGGCCACCCTCTGCCCGGCGATCGATCGGAGCCCTGGCCAGGTGGGCAGGGCCACCCTCTGCGTGGTGATGGATCGCAGAGCCCCCCCCGGGTGGGCAGGGCCTCCCTGTGTGGGGCAATCGATCACAGAGTCCTGAAATGTTATGTTTTTTTTAATAGAAAAATAAGCTCTAAATCAGCTTTTATAGAAATCTACAATTAGAACATTAGCACCATGGCTTTAATTTTTGTAAATTTATGCTCCTTAATATGTGAATAGTATTAAACAGTAATATTCACATAAGGTTAGAGTAATTAAGAGCATGTGTACTACAAATTCAGCTAAACAATGGAACAGAATGAGAAGTACTGGAACAGAGCCAAGAATTTAATATATGAGAGAGCTAGTATTTTAAAAGGTGGGGAAAGGAATGAAACCCTTAACAAATATTTCACCATTTGGAAAAGAAAACATTACCTCACTACACATATCAGAATAAATTTTCAATATAAAAGGTTAAATGTGAAAAAAAATTATCTTAAATTAAAGTTTTAAGGAAACATAAAAGGACATTGGCTCTTAAAAATTAGAAACAGTACTGATCCACCAAAAAAAATGTGGGAGGGGGGCAAAAGCATAAAAAGGCAATTCACAAAATATCTGATATTCATGATGACAAACACACAAAAAATGTTCAAACTCAACCAGAAGTAACTAAATGTAAATTAAATCAAAATACAGTTATTTTTAGAAATCAGATTGGTAGAGAGTGGAGAGATCTAACCTAGTGTAGGCACAGATTTGGGGCAGCAGGCACCTCCTACACAGTTGACAGGAGCATGAGTGGTGCAGTCTTTCTGCAGGGTGATCTGAATGGTGTGTATCGAAGGCTCTTACCCGTTTTCCTGACAATCACATTCCTAGGAAAAGAATGTGAATCAAAAGTTTGTAGCCACAAGGCTGTTTCATAGCATTGTCTCTAATACTGAAAAGCAGGAAACAAATGACATGTTTAATATTAAGTGGAAAAATTAGATTAAAATATATAGCATTATCTTGTTTTTTTTGTAATTAGAAAAATAATAAGTTGGTTTCAAAACACTTCTGTAGTCCTGGCTGGTGTCACTCAATGGTTAGAGTATTGGCCTGTGCACTAAAGGGTCAAGGGTTCAATTCCTGGTCAAGGGCATGTAACTGGGTTGCAGGTTTGATCCCCGGCCCCAGTCAGGGTATGTGCGGGAGACAACCAATTGGTTCTCACATCGATGTTTATCTTTCTCTCTTTCCCTCTCGCTCTCTCCCCCATATCACCTCCTTCCCTCCCTTTCCCTCTCTCTTAAAAAAATAAAATCAATGGAAAAAATATCATCGCATGAGGATTAACAAAACAACAACAAAAACACCTCTGTAAATGTTTGCATAAGTTAAAAATAAATAGAAGAACATATACTAAAGGACTGGAGTGGTAGGACTTGCTTATTAAGACTTCCTATGTTTTCTAAATAGATTCTACTTTTTTAAATACACATTTTTTTAAATATATTTTTTATTGATTTCAGAGAGAGGAAGGGGAAGGGAGAGAGATAGAAACATCAATGATGAGAGAGAATCATTGATCAGATGCCTCCTGCACGCCCCCTACTGGGGATTAAGCCCGAAACCTAGGCACAACCACAACCTGGGCATGTGCCCCGACCAGAATCGGACCATGACCTCCTGGTTCATAGGTCAATGTTCAACCACTGAGCCACACCAGCTGGGCAAAAGATGCTATTTTAAAATAAAAGAAAAATAGGTTATTTCCTCAAATTGCATTAATATTTCCTGCTACTTCTCTAGCTTTGAAGCCCAAGGCTACTGGAACTCTACCACAGTCATTCATCCCCATTTGGTCAATAGTCAACTAATGACTATTTCTTTATCTTTCCTTACCATTTTTGTTGTGTACCACTTTAGATATTTGTGGATAGTTCACTTGAAAGGGTAAAATAGGTGAATCTCAAATGATTCCATTCTACCCTTTACTTGTAATGTTATACTTTCCCTATGTGTTAAACTTATAGTTAATATAAGATATTTAGATAAAATTTAGTTACATGGTCCCTATAATAACCTCTTCTTCCCATTTGCTTTGGAAGGGAAAATTACGCTTTGTTACTCTAAAATCATTTTGTTGCAAGATTTCTGTGGATATTCAGAAATCTATAATATAAATATTACATACATATAAAATACATATAATATCCTAGATGTAAAGATATATATCAGATTTTTTTATTAATTCATTTTTATGCTCCCTTTGTGTTCCTTCAATATATGGAAGAAATAACCTTTTGGAAGTTAGGCCAAGTTAGTATAAAATGGTTAAATGGAAGATAAAATTGAAGAGGAAAAGTGTTCTAAAATCTAAGATGTACTTTTTAAATAAACCAAATTCAGATTTGTAAATCTGGAGATTCTTATTTATTTTGCCAAAAGGTAAACCTCACATTTCTTTAAACATGTAGATGTTATAGTACATTTTAAAATGTTTACCTAATTATAAATATATGACTAACTTTTTGAAGCTGGAATCAATATTCTTACCTTAAATATTTTTATTTCGTTTTCTGGGGCTATAACTTTTAGGTGTAATTCTATCCTCTTTTCCTTACCCTTAATTCAAATTGGAAATCATTAGTTTTCCTAAAATCTTACCTCACACTCTCAGACAGTGACAGCATTCTCTAATGCTTGGCTTAATTATTTGGTGAGACTGAGCCTGTGAGCAGCCAATACAGCTGGGAGTAGGAATCAGCTATGGGAATGCAGTTGTTTTCTGAATCATAAATGTTGGTTGTAATGAACTCAGTTGCCAAAACCACCTAAGAAAATCCCGGAAGCCAATTTACTTCTTCTTTAAAGTCGGTGAAGAATAGGTGACCAGTGAGCTCTTTTTCTCCTGGGTTGTCAAAATCTTTGACTTTTCATCGTTTTTTGAAATGTGCATTCTAAACCCCCATCGCACCCACAAGGTGTGTGAACTTACTGCCATGTTTCCCGACAGAACTACTTGGCCCACGAGGAGCTCTTGATTGCGGTGGAAATGCTGTCTGCTGTTGCTTTACTAAACCAGGCCTTGGACAGCAAGGACCTGGTATCTGTGCAGAACCAACTTAGAAGCCCAGCAATAGGCTTCAACAATCTGGACGAGACGTATGTTGGACGGTAAGATGTTTTCCAAAACTCTTCTCAATGCAGAAATGTATGTTTGGCAGATCTCACAAATAAAGGGTTTGTTGCTTATTGAAGAAATCCATATAGCCATGCTCATTTTCTTGAAAGTTAGTCTACTTTGTTTTAAGAGTGTAATATTATAGTTCCTCCTGTACATTCTTCCTTTTAGTGAAGCAGAGGTCTGAAAATGATCATCCTATGGCAGTTGCTGACTGACTTTGTCATTAGCAAAGATTATTTGATAGGCTAAAAATGCAAGAAATGTTGAAAACATACTTTCTCCATACCTTCCTTTGGGCTTCTTTGGGAGATGACAATATATAGAAAAGTGGGAAGGATCCTTAATAATCATCTGGTTCAATTCCCTTTATGTTACTGATGAGGAAACTGAATCTGGATTTATCAACCCAAAATTTGGCAACTGGGCCTCAAACCTCATTTTTCTGGTGGTTAAACCAAAGGAATGCTGAGACCACAGTGGACCATGACAGTGGGTAACAGTCTCAGTTTAGTATTTTTCATTTCATGTTCCTTAAATATGGTACTAGATAATACAATCGACAGTATTATAAAACACTAGAGCAAATCCAGAGAGAACATTAAGGGCCTGGAATAGGAACCCAATGAAAGATTCAGGCAGACAAAAGCCCAAATAAAAAACTGAGTGATTTTCCATCCTTGTGACCACCAGGGGGAGATGTCTGCTTAGATCTTGACAAAACTCTTCAACTATTGTTTCTGGAACTGCTCAAATAGAAAGGTTGAGTAATTCTCCTGAGTCAATATAGTTGTACAGGAAGAAAAAATATTTTTTTAACTTGGTGTTTGACCACTTGTCCATGTAGAGAATGGCCCAAAAGTAGGAGGACACTGGATTTTCCTTGTTTTTAGTCTTTTTGGAGAAACTGATGCTCTTACACTACATACATTTGGCCACCTGGTTCATTATGCCTCAGAGTCTCTTTCCAAGGTAATTTATTTCTACTATTTCTACTGTTTCTGTTCATGACACCACCCGCTCCTCCACGCTTAGAAACCTCAAGTTCAGCTTGAGTTTTCCCCTGCCCTCTGCCAGGCAGCCTCCTGCTGCAAACAGCCCACTCACTTCTCTCCCTGTCAGTATCCAATCTGTGTGCAATACCTCTGCAAAGTGTCTCCGTTTCCCAGCGACCACCTCGTTTTCACTTTTGCTTCTATATATAATAACCTCCAGATTGGTCTTCCTAGATCTTATCTGTCCCTGTTCTTACCTAACCAGGCTTTGCTCTGCTCTCTCTTAGTGTTGGAGTAGAAGACAGAGCTGGTCACTCCCTCATGAAGCCTAACAGCCTACAGGGGCACTCATGGGGAATCTGGCTCAAAGAATTGTCAAGGCTGTCCCACAGATTTAGCATCCCTGGCCACGCCCTCTAAAGAACAGTCCTCCCTCCCTCCAAATCACCCATTTTGATTTTCAGAAATCTTCTCTTTCCCTATTCCGATTGACAAATAACCCATTGAGGAAGGAGTCCCACATTCCATTTGAGAACCACTTTTACACCTGTGGTTTTCAACTAGGGCTTACAGATACAGCCTCAGCCTCAGAGTTCAAGTATTCTGTATGTTTTAATAATATTTTTAAAAATTTTTGAGGGAGCTCGCTGCCAACCCTGGTGTGTGGCGTCACGTGACTAGGCGCACTCCTAGCTCTCCCACTTGCACTTGCACGTGTCCCAGGAGGCCGCTGACGGGTTTGCGTTCATGCCGAGCGAGGTGGAGAGGTGGGATGGAGAGCTGCGGGGTCCCATGAAGGGGAAAGGGGGAGGGAGGGCCAACTCCAGGACCACGGGGACAACACATGCAGTGAGCACCTAGGACCAGTGGAGGATGCTGTGGTTCCAGGGCGCCATCCTGGCCGCCATCCTGTTGGCCAAGAGGAGCGCAATCTTCGTGGTGGTCATGGGAAGTGATGGCTGCAAGTTGGGAAGATGAGAAAGTGACAAAAGCATCTTCAAACAGTTTTTTGCTATTAAAGTCAGTACCAAAAGTAAAGCCTACCTACAATTTTCACAAATCTATTCTCTAGTATGTATTCCACCCAGTTTCTTTATTTTTAAAAAAGTGTTTTTAACTGATTTTTAGAGAGAGGAAGGGAGAGGATTAGAGAGAAACATTGAGGAGAGAGAAGTATCATCTCATCAGCTGCCTCCTGCATGTCCTCCCCACTGGGAATCAAGCCGGGAACTGGGCATGTGCCCTGACCGGGAATTGAACCAGTGACTTCATGGTTCATGGATTGGTGTTCAGCTACTGAGCAACACGGGCTGGTTCACCTAGTTTCTTTATTGGAGACAGTAGAATTCCCTTGGCAGTCATAGAAGGAAGTGTTTCTGCAGATGAACTTTTTACCAAAATTCAAAGTCCGGCAGATGCACTCATTAAAAGGAGAAACTTCAGTGGCAGATGGCAGCCAGTCAACAAGTTCAGTCTCTACTCCGTCCACCTCATTCAAACCTAACAACACTTCTGAAAACTCTCAGTCCGGAAATGGGGAGCTTTGTGGGACACCACCCGCTTCTGCTACAAAGTCAGATTCTGCAACAGGAGGAGAAAGATCCAGACATGCCCTTCCGTCTCAGGACCTAGTGGGTGTTCACATCAGAGACCAGCGGAGGACCTCACTGCCAGAGCAAAGACCAACCCAGACACTTGAAGAAAGGAAGAGAAGAGAGAAAGAAAGAGGAAGAACACAGAGAGAGGTTAAGAAAGAAATTGAGAGGAGAAAAACTGGAAAAGAAATGTTGGAGTATAAAAGAAAGCAAGAAGAGGAATTAGCAAAAAGAATGTTCGAGGAAAGAAACGGAAAAGTCAGAAAGAAGATAGGGTAGCTTGAGAGCGTACAAAACATCAGATTGCATTGGACCGTGCAGAGAGCTACTCATTTTCCAAATACACAGGAAGAAGTAGAAGCTGCTAACGCTGCTGCCTTGCTGGCTACACAGGCTGAAATAGAAGTTAAGAGGGACACTTCTGCAAGAGAAGGAAGCAAAGTTGCAAGAATTCAATTCCATCTTTCTGGTGGTTCTCTCTTTACAAATCAGTTCCCTTCTGAGGCTCCTCTAGAAGAGGAAAGGCAGTTTGCTGCACAGGCTATTGGCAACATTTATTGTAATTTTTCATTAGCAACCATTTTCCCAGGAAAGAATTTACCAAAGAAGTGTATAAAAAGAATTTATTGGATGTGAAACTTGCCCCCAGTGCGTCAGTGGTACTGTTGCCCAGTAAGAAGGCCAGCTACATCCCTGGTACATTTTCCAGTGCAGACTTTTGGACACTGTTGAGAGAGTATTTTGTCATTCCTTGCCATCTGGGGGTTGATTAGCAACTTCTTGTTCAGTAATCCTTCCTCTGCATGGATCTCAGTGGGAACAGCATCTTGGGGACCTTCAACCCTTGCATTGGCTAGCAATTCAGGGGAAACCATCAGAAGGAGAGTGCTTGAGAAATGGGGGGAAGATTTTTTTTTTAAAAGGAGGGGAAGATACATAGATTGAGGGACTCAAGATGATGGTGAAGATGAAAACATTTGTTATGGAAATTCTACTCAACAGGTGTGGTGTGACAAGTACATTAGGTGCAATGATCATTGTTTCTTATATAGTTTAATTAAACTAAAATTCTACTGGAGAAGTGAGACTGCTTTATGTCTTCTAACCAACCTATAAAACGTCTCTTTATTCCTGCTTAGTGGGTTAACGTTGTTTAACTCAGACAAGTCAAGAGATTAAGTAACTCACTGCTATAGTAACTCAGTTGCATATAGTAACCAACTGCTAGAAACCTAAAAGAATCAAAAGAGCTGCCACAACCTCCCTTTATCAGATTTCTTATTCAGTATTTCATATATCCATTGGCCCTGTGCTCTCAGATAATACATTTTATTTAGAGCTATTTTACTCCAGAACTCCTAAGTCCACACGAAGTAACTGGTATGGCACGGAGTAATTTGACTCTAAGTTAGAGCGTTTTAACTAGCCAGTCAGGTGATTAATGGTTTATTTTTCTCTTTCCGCTCATCAGCTGCAAGCAAAATCTTATAGTTTTTAATCTTAAACACTGAATAAAAATTCTTTTTTATTTAAGCATTTTCTGTGTCACCTGGACGACCCAATACCGATTGCGTTTCAGGGCCCACTTTGGTTCTTGTGTTGACGGTTGCATTGGCCTCCGTGAGCTGCCATAGCCTCAGCAGTTCACTTTTAGTGTCAGCTTCTCACCCAAGTTCTTGGAAGCCCGGTTTACAGGTTTTCACGTTTAAGAAACGTTGCTGGGTCTGGGTCACTCCCTATGGCTGTGCAAGTTCATAGCACAAGAGTACGGGCATGGCCGCCTGGATGAATTCTTACAGAGTCTGTAGCTATTTATCGTGGCTTCCCCCCCCCTCCCCCCTTGGGACTGTGTTTTCCCAGAAAGATTCTTTTGTCTAATTCTCAAAAAAGTGATGTAGGATTGGCATGGCTCTAGGCATGTGCTGTTCCCAGACTAAATGTTCTAAAATGTAGCTGGGTTTACAATGCTTCTATGTTTAAGTGTTCCCAGTTCTCGTCTGAATTAAGAACAGACTCACTCTAAACGTGTTCTGCCCTTAGCTGCAGCTGCATCTTTCCTTGCATTTTGCCCATCAGCCAAGCTGGGTCCAAACACACTGTACTTTCTAGCTGTCTCCTCCTATGTGTGCTCCTCTCACCACCAGGAACATACCTGTCTGCTGACATGGTATTGGAGCTTACAGGCCCTGCCTACTATGCATCCATGAATATTTCCATGCTTCTCCCCACCCCCGCTAATGTCATATCATATCTCCTGAGAATTAGCATCATGTGGTGAGGAACACAATCTTGGAACCAAAAATAAAATTTTTATTCTTCCTAGTGAAAAACTTCCTTGGAATTTTTGTTGTCTTATCCACTAGACTGGAAGCTCCTTGAAGTATAAAGGCTGCATCTTGTTCATTTTAATATCCCTGTGATGCCTGCAACATATTTTATGTATAGTATGTGCTTAATAAACATTTGCTGAACTCAATTGGAATTTTAATCTCAAAACTTCCCAAGTCTGTTAGAAATGTAAGGTTACTAGTTGGCTCATGGAAGATGGTGAAGAGAGCTCTGAGAGGTGGGGTAAGCCACAGAGCACCTTCCAGAGTTCATGCCTTTAACTCTCAGATGGAAAAGCCTGCGGAGCCATGTCTTACCCCTAAAATCGGTTCCCTTTGACTAGTGTTGGTTCATTGCTAAAGAAATGATGGGTGATTGCCGTTTTTTTGTGTGTTTTTCCTCATTTTCTTCCCACTGGACTATCATTTAGACATTAAGCATGTGAGATACCCACAAGGATTCTGCACTCTTTTTTAGAAGGGATGCTGACTAGTGGGAGTTGCCATTTAATCCATATTTTTACTATGCTCAGTCAGTATTATATGTTACTAGTGACGCAGAGTATCTTCGTAGGCTTATAATTCTTGTTAAGGGGAAAATCTCACACGTGACAGTTAACCAGTTTCAGGCCTGCATCTGGTGATGTCTCATTCGGCGACAGATAATGCGTCATCACCACTGCTTCCTATTTTGAATGATCTTTTTCTCTCTCAAGCTACTCCGTGGAAGACACCTCAGTGTCATCTAGAGCAGTGGTCGCCAACCGGTGGTCCACGGTTGAGGGGCTGGAATAAGGAGCCCAATGAAAGATTCAGGCAGAGGCATACAAAACTTTAAGAAAATTTGTCACAACAAGAAATCAGTTTTAGGCTTAATGCAATGTTCATTCTTTAACCTCTGTTAGGAAATCTGCAGGTGCTATTCAGAAGTCAAACTGCATAGTAAATCAATAGGCACATAGAGGATTGGTCTTTATTTCCCTGGAGTAATGCAAAAGCCAGCAAAACTATTGTATGTCATTACTTTGGGCTAGACTGGCTCCTGTTAGCTTATGGATCTAACACTGGTTCTATAAATTTTAAATAGGAAAATTGATTATTGAGAAATGAGAGTTCCTTAGTAATATATCAAGATGGGTGTCTTTTCCTCTAAAATTTCTCCAGATAAGAAAAATAACTGGAGTGATTGGCCAAACTCGATTTTCCAGAGGACTCTGCTGAGTGAGGAGGGTCAGGGGCCAGGACTGAGGTGTGACAGTGCTGTGGCAGGGAGGGGACACGAGGGTTTTGAGTAGTTGCTCTGAAGCCTTAGGAGCAATGGACAGGTGAGGAGGAACTTTAAGATATTCTGATTCAACTCATGCACCACCTCTTCAAGAAAACATACAGTGAAGATGTGTGTCATTTAGCAGGGTTTTCTGGAACTACATTTGCATTTTATTTGATTCCTCACTAGGCATATTAAATCTCAGGGTAACCCAGCTATGTTAGGGTTACAGTAGAAAGGACTCTTACAGCTCACATTGTGGGAGGAACAAGAGTAATAAAAAGAACGCTTAATGGAAGGGTTGAGGGCCATGGTCATTTAGAGCCAAGATGTGCAAAAGGGAAGAAAATTAGTAATTAGACAAAAAGCAAAATCACAGGCTTGAGGACATATAAGTTATTTTTGTTTTGTTTTGCTTGAGTTAGGTACAAAACTGGGTTTTGAGGAACTTTCATTAAACAGCATTTGTACATAAAGTATTTCTAAGAAAAAGAACACCATTAGTATACGTGAGCTTGTTGTATGTTGACAAAGCTGCACGCCACAGTTTTAGTTGTCTTTCTACTCTTTGTCTCACCTCCTAACAAACACTTTTGGCCCCTCGTGTCAAATATAAGAGGCATGTCTTGAACAAAGAATGAATGTCTCTTTGTTATTAGTGTCATGATCCTTCTCTCTTCCACAGTTATGCAGATGAACTACTCTCCATTAAACTGGACGTTTTGTCCCAAGGGCAAGAGACCTTAAGCTGGAATGAAATTCAGAATTGTATTGATATGGTTAATATTCAAATTCAAGAAGAAAATGACAGTAAGTATGGAATACTTTTTTTCTCTAGATTAGTGGGAAAATAAGGTGTCTCGACAACTTCTCTAGGGCTACAAATTTTGCTCATGGAGCCCTATGAAAGCACACTCCTCTAACATGTATGTATGTATTTATATGTAAATTGTATGCTTATACTACTGTACCAACATATTATAACATTATAAACATATATAAAAAGACATGAAAGGACAGACTAAAAATACATGTAAGTGGGGTGTGAAGAGAGCAGAGCGCCTGAAGGATGGCTCCTCTGTGTATAACACATCCAACAGCAACATGGGCTTACTCCTCACGGGTGGCAGGATGCTATGACCTTCCTGTGACATTACGCCCTATACATGAAAAAAAATACAACAACAGCCATACATAGAGGTCCTAATAATTTTTATTTATTGGTACTTCACAGTTGACTGCTCTACATAACTCAGTTGTTTAGGCACTCAACTTTATTTTGACTTGCATTTGGACATTTTCCTGAAATATGACACAGGTTCCTGCCCTTGGAAGAAATTGGAACATAATCTAACTGTTGCCTTATAATCAGAAGTCATGGTGATTTGTTGTGTTTCTAGAAATTATGAACTATGAGCATGAAAAGTGGGCAGTCCCAAGAGGATATGCCCTGAAACATGCTTTCTTGAGTGTCAGCTGCCTCCTTATCATTTTCCTTTTGCATATAAAAACAGTGGGGAATAAGGAGCTGTGTAACTTTAGCAATCAGTTATTCACTAATTTCTGTAGCATGAACTACCAAATTCAAGCTTTAAGCAGTTTTTCCCATCATAAAAACCAGCAGCCCTGGCTGAGGTGGCTCAGTTGATTGAGCATCGTCCTGTGCACCAAAAGGTTGCTGGTTCAATTCCCCATCCGGGCACATGCCCCAGTTTGGGGCTTGATCCCTGGTAGGGGGTGTACAGGAAGCAGCCAATCCATGTTTCACTCTCACATTTGATGTTTCTCTCTCTCTCTCCCTCTCCATTCCTCTACAAAATTAATAAAAAAATATTTTTAAAACAAACAAAACAAAACCCTGGTGTTTGTGTCCTGTTACAAAGCTCAATGCCCCAGCCCTCTGCCTTTCAGCCTTCCTCCTTGATCCCCAGCTATAGCACTTGGCATCTCCTGCTCCAATGGTTTGAGTGCTTTGGCTAATGCCACCCAAGGATGGACTCTTTGGGTAGGCAAAATAAACAATCATGTCTCATCTTTGTTTTCTAGCTTTTTCCCAATTCTTTATTTTTTTCACTCTTAAAATTTTTTTTATTGAATTTATTAGGATAACTGGTTATTAAAATTATAAAGATTTCAAGTGTACAATTCTATAATACATTATCTGCATATTGTATTATATATTCACTAGAGGCCCGGTGCACGAATTTGTGCATGTGTGGGGTACCTCGGGGTGGCCTGTGGGGGTCAGGCCGAAACCCACAGTTCAATGCTGCCTGCAGCTCCTACCTGCCGCTCCCACTCATTCCAGCCCCACTGCGCCTACCACGGGCTTGCACCCAATCAGTCCCGATCAGGAGAGGCTTGCACCGCCTGCAGCAGTGCTCGCCAGCTGTAGCCCTGTGTCTGGCACCCTCCCCTGGGGAGTGGCGTGCGGGATTAGGCCGAAACCAGTTCTCCGACATCCCTCGAGGGGCCCCGGATTGTGAGAGGGAACAGGCCAGGCCGAGGGACCCCACCAGTGCAGGATCGGGGCCAGGGAGGGACCGCGGGAGGACTCCAGGGCGTGTCTGGCCCATCTCGCTCAGTCCTGATAGGCTAGACCCCAGCAGCAAGCTAACCTACCAGTTGGAGCATCTACCCCCTGATGGTCAGTGCACATCATAGTGACTGGTTGACCCGTCGACTGTCTGCCCCCAGTGGTCAGTGCACATCATAGCAAGTGGTTGAGCGACCTTAGTATATCATTAGCATATTACGCTTTGGTTGGTTGAACAGTCAACCAGTCACTGGATGACGAGACACTTAGCATATTAGGCTTTTATTAGATAGGATTACCCAAAATCAAGGCTCCTCCCCTTACCATTTATCCCCCTTTACCCTCGTCAACTTCTCCTCACCCCCCTTTCCCTCTGGTAATCACCACACTGTTGCCTGTGTCTATGAGGTATCTTGGGAGTTTTTTTGCTTATTCCCTTCACCTTTTCACCCAGTCCCCGAACTCCTCTCCCCTCTGACAGCTGTCAGTAGTTCTCTGTATCTATGAGTCTGTTTCTGTTTTGTTCATTTATTTTTGTTTATTAAATTGCACATATAATTGAGATCATATGGTATTTGTCTTTCTCTGACCTATTTCACTTAATGTAATACTCTTCAGGTCCATCGATGCTGTCATAAAAGGTAAGATTTCCTTTTTTACAGCTGAATAGTATTCCATAACTTTTCCCCAATTCTTTCTGACAATACCTGAAGTCCAGTTCTGCTTTGGTGATTCTAGTGTGTGTTGCTTATGCAATGAAGGTGTGTGAGTTCTCAGTGATGAACAATTGTAGTTTTACTCTCATTCTTGACTTTGATTTTACAAAGGGGAGGGAACGCCATTTTTGTCCCAGAATATCTTAAGAGCCTTTACTTTTATCAGGAAAAGGGGGGAAAAGTAACATGTGTATAACTTCAAAAGAGAGAGGTCTTTTGTAGGTGGTTATCATTTTTAAAGAAAAATCTCTTTGGGTTGGTAGGACATTTATCTAGTTAAACTGGAATACTGTCATTCTCCTTGAGATATGTCACATGGCCACTATCATATTTCTTTTAAACATCTTGTCATGAAGGGCACATGCAATAACCAGCAGAGTTATTTCAGATATTCTCTATCATATTTCCTTTCTAGTATTTGGGGAGTTTAATACAGAACATTTAATTTCTTTCTTTTGGCTTGTTCTGTTATTCTGTCAAAATGAGGTATTTTTAAAGTTAAGTATTGAGCTTGATAGCTTATATTTAGGTGATTGCTTAAAAAGCTAAAGTTTAAAAATACACCATTGTGTATTCCATGGCAGGAATGATACAATATAGTAATTAAATCATCTGAAAACGCTGAGAATTTTTCATGGACATCTTGAAAGTGCTTTACTCTCCCCAGCCCACCCCTGCCACGTGCTCTCAGGTCTCATCCTCTGACTGATTTGTGATGTGGATAAGGTATGCAGCTAATGGGAAGTGATAAATGTAGAAGGCGAATTTAATGGAGAAGCTGCTAAATGCATTTTCTTAGACTTGGATGCTCTCTTGGTTTCTCACTAGAAATTTCACTGTTCCCCGTAGAGCCCCAGAGGAGCATTTATGTAGCGGAGACAAGGAAGTTTTCTTCTTTGAATTGCTTTTTACCTTTGGTAGGTACCATTCTTTGTAGGGTACCTCCTCTGCTGTCTCAAATACACAACCTCTAAGAGAATTTCTGCCCACTCCCTCATTCTGCCCACATTCTCGTGCGAGATGTTATGGTCTCACACGATGACTTAAGGAAGTGGGCCATGAACTGAGTGAGGCTCAGCAATCTTTGTTAAAATGGGATTTCCCCTGGATTTATAAACAGAGGCAGTGATACAGATGCACGGGGGGGGGGGGGGGGCTGGGCTGCTGCGTAGGTCTTTCAGCTCCTATGAGGTCATTTACTATGACCTCAGCAGCTTGAGTCTTGGAAACATGCCAAACAAAACTTAAGCAGGTGATTTCAATCAAGTCAGCTGGCATGCACTCATCCTCAGGTGAGCAGCCAATGGGAACACACATTCTTACAGTGTCATTCCGATTCTTTTTGGATGGGGTGTTTAAAAGTATTTAGAACGGTCTACCCAAGGTAGGTGTCTAGAGAATGAAATGAAGTAGTCTGTGCTCTCCAGTTTATAACTGCAACAGGGTAAATGATAATACCTTGCCCTGGCCAGGTGGCTTGGTTGGTTGGTGTGTTGTTCCATACACCAAAAGGTTGTGAGTTTGATCCCCAGTCGGACACATACAGAAGGCAACCTACTGGTCTCTCTCTCTCTGTCTCTCTAAAATATATAAAAAAAATATCCTCAGGTGAGGATCTTTTTTAAATGATGATACCTTGTATATAGATAGTGCTTAGACTTTCCTGAGTTCTTCCAACGTTTTGAGATAATGTAACTTGCATGTTAGGAAAGTACTTTTACTTTTTCTTCAAACATATTTAAGTATGTACTATAATCAGGAATAATTTCTAATCATTTTAGATTGTCCCTTCCATCCTCCAGATAATTGTTTCCGTTCTTAGCAAGGTGGTATTTATGGAGTCATCTATTTGGGGGATACTTAGCTGAGTATTTTACTTTAATTTCAAATATCTCAAGATGCAGATACTCATTAAAAATTAATAGTACGTATTCTGTTTCATAGCATATCACATTTTTAAAGTGAATTGTGATTGTTTTGGATGAAAGATATGTAACTGACAAAATAAGAAGTAATAAGTTTGGCTTTAAGAATGTTTATTTTCTAAGCTTGCTGCTTGTTTATGTTTAAGTTTTGTAGTAGTTCTTGTCCATCAGCACTAAGCTGGGAAGCAAACGCCCCCTGTTAGTATATATGTACGTGTGTACAATGTTTATATACACATATATACACATACTTGTACATACACTATAGTTTTATAAGACTGGTTGATAGTTTATTTTTAATAACAAGGCAGTATTGAGAAATGACCTCCCAATGGATCCCTTTTGCTAGTTTCAAAAACTCTCCAGATTCCATAGCTGGGTTTCTGTGCTTTCCATTCCTGGACCTTATAGTCTATGTCCTAAGATCCTATGCTAAGGTAGAGATAGTGGAAGGTTAAACTGGTGGAATGCTTATTCTTCCCTTAGTACCTCCAAGACTTAGGGCTCCAGGTGTTATCTTACCAGGTGGGATTACTGAAACAATGGCATTCAATAGCCATCCTTGAACCTTAACAATATCCCCAAACATGCATGACTATGGAGCTTTCCTATACTTCCAAGAAAGTATGGGTATCTTAACTGAAATTAAATAAAATTTCAAATTATGTTTTTCACTTACACTAGCCACATTTTAATGGCCTAAAAGTTACATGTGGGTGATGGCTTCTGTATTGGAAAGCCCAGATACAGAGCATTTCCATCGTCACAGAACATTCCATTGAACATCGTTGGGACTATATTGACCTGGAAATTCACTCTAACACTGTAGGGAATTGTTTGCTTTTGGAACTCTCTGTTTTGGCATTTTTTACAGAGTGGTGAAGTAGAATAATCCAAAGAATAGAATATATATCCAAATGTTTTTGCATTTCAGTTTTTTTTTCCTTGTATATCTCTACATTAAATTCTTCCAGCACTGGTATTCTATGATTCCATCATCCACTGTCTAAGTGAGGGTTGCCTTAGAAATTAGCATTCCTGCTGCTACTTGTATGTAAAGCTGACCCCCTTTTTATAGCAGCTTCATTGAGACATAATTCATATACCATAACATTTACCTTTTTATTGTTTTTATGTATTTAAAAGTTGTATAACAGTTATAAGACTCCTGTTCAGCTAGTCTTCAGATGGTTATTCCGGTTGATTTTTCTGTACTTTAGCTGCAATCTGATATGGTTCTGGGAGGAGGTGAGTTTGAACCTCCACCTACTTCACCACCATCTTGTTGTCTCACCACTATCTAAATTCATAGCATTTCATCACCCCAAAAAGAAGCTTCATACCATTAATATCCCTACCTCCCATCCCTTAATCCACTAATCTACTTTGTTTCTCTGGATTTTCCTGATCTTGACATTTCATATAAATAAAATCATGTAATATGTGGCCTTTTGTGTCTATTTTTTTTTTCCACTTAGCCTAAAGTTTTCATGGTTCATCTCTGTTGTATCACATTTCAGTATACTTCATATTCCTCCCTAGGTTAAATAATATTTTGTTCTATGGGTAGACACTTTGTTTATTCATTTATCAGTTGATGGACATTTGGGTTGTTTCTACTTTTAGCTATTATGAATACTCATTCTGTAAATATTCATGTTAAGCTTTTGTGTGAACATATGGTTTCCGTTCCCTTGAGTACATACCAAGAAGTGGATCTGCTGGATCATATGGTGGTCTGTGTTTACTATTTTAAGGAACTGACTGTATCATTTTCCATTTCCACCAGCAATGTATGTCCAGTTTCACCACATCCTCACACCAACTGTTATGGTTTGTGGGTATGAAGTGGTATCTCATTGGGATTGGGTTTTGCTTTTTGCTAATAACTAATGATATTGAGCATCTTTTCATGTGCTTATTAGCCATTTGTGTACCATCTTTAAAGAAATGTCTATTCAAGTCCTTTACCCACTTTAAATTGGATTTTCTTTTTTCCTTTGAATAGTAAGAGTTACTTATATATGTGGCCTACCTGTGTAGAAGGTATACAAGTCCTTAATCAGATACAGGACTTGTAAGTATTTTCTTACATTCTGTAGGTTGTCTTCATTTTCTTTGATGGTGTCCTTTAAAGCATAAAAGTTTTAAGTTTTATAACATCCCATGCATTTCAATTTTTCTTTTGTTGTTTGTGGTTTTGGTGTCATAGCTAAGAAGTAGTGCCTACTTCAAGGCCACAAAGATTTATTCCTATGTTTCCTTCCAAGAATTTTATAGTTCACTAGAGGCCTGGTGCATGAAATTCATGCACAGGGGCAGGTGTCCCTCAGCCCGGCCTGCACCCTCTCGCAATATGGGATCCCTTGGACATCCCTCTCACAATCCGGAACTGCTGGCTCCTAACCGCTCACCTGCTTGTCTTCCTGATCACCCCTAACCACTCTGCCTGCCTGCCTGATAGCCCCTAACTGCTCACCTGCCTGCCTGATCACCCCTAACCGCCTCTGCCTCAGCCACCGCTGCGGCAGCGAAGGATGTCCGGAATGACATCTGGAAGGTTGTTCAGCTGTCTGGTCTAATTAGCATATTATGCTTTTATTATTAGAGATGCTTTTACTTCTAGGTCTATGATCCATTTGAGTTATTTTTGTGCATGGAATAATATAGGAAATTTTATTTCATTCTAATTCATGTGGGTTATCCAATTGTATAAAAATATTATTTACCTGTTGAATTGTCTTGTCATCCTTGTCAAAAATCAACTGACCATAACTGTAAAGGTTTATTTCTGAATTTTAAATTCTATTCCATTGATCTGTATATCCTTACCCTAGTACAATGCAGTATTAACTGTAGCTTTAGTAGTAAATTTCAAAATTGAGAAGTCCTTCAACTTTTTCTTTTTTTTCCTTTTTAAAAATTTTTTTATAGTTTAGATGCACTAATCTTCAGATAGATAGATAGATAGATAGATAGATAGATAGATAGATAGATAGATTTTAAAGAGGAAGGGAGAAGGGGGAGAGAGAGATAGAAATATCAGTGATGAGAGAGGATCACTGATCGGCAGCCTCCTGCATACCCCACCCTGGGGATCGAGCCCACAACCCTGGCATGTACCCTTGACCAGAATCGAACCTGGGACCCTTTAGTCCACAGGCTGATGCTCTATCCACTGAGCCAAACCAGCTAGGGCAACTTTGTTCTTTTTTCAACATTGCATTATTTTATTCTTGGTCTATTACATTTCCATATGAGTTTTAGAATCAGCTTGGCAATGTCTGTTAAAAAAAATAGGCAGGTGGGATTTTGTTAGGTGTTGCATTGAATCTGTAAATTCATTTGAGTAGTAGTTCCATCTGAACAATATTAAGTCTTTAGAGCCATGAACGTGAGATGATTTTTCCATTTACTTAAGTCATTTTTAATTTTTTTCAATGATCTTTCATACCTTATGCTTTTTTTGTTAAATTTATTCTTATTTATTCTTTTTGTAATTATGCTGTATTTGTAATTAGGATCTATTATATATGGATTTTCCCCTTACTGTCGTTTCAGATTGCACATTGCAAATATATAGGGATACAATGGATTTTTGTACACTGATCTTATCTCTCACAGCCTTAGCTGTACTTGTTTATTAACTCTTATAGGTTTTTTTGTGTGTGTGGATTTCCCACCCCACTTCCTAACTCCATCTTTGCAATTGCTGATTCTAGAGAACTTATAAAGTACTGTGGTTTAAAAGGAAAACTTTCTTCATTTTCCAGGAGTTGTGGCTGTAGGGTGTATCAATGAAGCTATAGATGCAGGAGATCCTTTAAAGACACTAGAAAGTCTGCAGTTTCCTTCAGTTAAGATTAGAGATTTGGACCCAGAGCATGCCCAGCACTACCAGGATGTTTTATACCACGCCAAATCACAGAAACTGAAGGTAAGTCTCAGCAAGTTCATTTCCTTCACATTTACAGACTAGATAAGGGAAAAGGTAGAAGGGAGGATTTTTTTTTTTTACCCATCTTTTCCTAAAGCTTATGAGCCTCTTGTTCCAGCAGTTGCCTATGAATCAGAATGGAAGTAATAGCACTGTCATTTCCAGGCGTCAAACAAGCCAGCTCCAGAGCTGATGACTGCTTCCACTCTTTTCCTAAAAACTCAGTTGTGAGAGAGCTTTTGTTCAGAGTCCAAGTTCTTGGATGTTTTCTGAGCACATACTGTGTGCATAGTGCAGTATGTAGCATCTGGTACGGGAAAGGGGATCCAAGGAACACGTGACACCATTTGAATGTTCTGTGTCCTTATCCTCAATGCTGAAAAAATGATTGAGGCAGTGCGCATTCTCTGATAGAATAGTTAAATAATAGTAGAGATAGGCATGTGGCCAAGCGCCAAAATGAGGAGTGCACAGGGTGACTCAGAGGTGGTTGGGGTTGTTGCGGATTAGAATCCTAAGAACAGTTGCAGTGGAGATAGAATAGAAGCTGTGCCTGAAGGGTAAGGAAGGACTCTGAAAGGTAAGGAAGAATTGGTTAGCCGAACCGGTTTGGCTCAGTGGATAGAGCCTTGGCCTGTGGACTGAAGGGTCCCAGGTTCGATTCCAGTCAAGGGCATGTACCTTGGTTGCGGGCACATCCCCAGTGGGGGGCGTGCAGGAGGCAGCTGATCGATCTCTCTCATCGATGTTTCTAACTCTCTATCCCTCTCCCTTCTTCTCTGTAAAAAATCAATAAAATTCATTTTTTTTTAAAAAAGAGTTGGTTAGGTGGGTGGAAAGCAGCATGATTTAGGGAGGAACCAGCATACTTTGTTCTGGACATAGGACACTGACTGGCCATAGTCCCCATAAAGAGCAGACGGTTTATCTGGCTGTGGAGCTGGTACTGATATTATAAAGAGTCAAACAGACACTGGCCACTATTAGAAGGGTACTGGGCTGAGTGTTGAACCTGTCACCTGAGAGTGGGAGTGATGCTACCTGGGTGCTAGCCATTCATACCTTTCATGTCCCCATGTACTAGCCAACCCAAAAGAGGTGAGCATCTCCTCTATATGAGACTTTGGAACCAGGAACTGCCTTAAATGAGATGGGAAATACATCCTTGGTTAGAGCAAACATTTATTCATCACCTGATATTTGCTGGGCACGATATTAGTATCTAATATTCTCACATAATCCTCATAACAGCTCTCTGAACTATCGTTATCATCATCTTATAGATAATGAAGCTAAGACCAAGTTGTCCAATGTTACCCCCAAAAAGTAATTATTTCTGGAACTATGCCCCAGTCTGTGTGACTCAGAAACATATATTAAGGCAGATAGAAAAGGATGTTTATTGCAGCATTGTTTGTAATAGCAAAAGACAAAAAAAAACCTAAAATGTCCATCAGGAGGGGCTGGTTAAATTGCAGAGTATCCATACAGTGAAATACACAGAAAAGAATGAATGGTTCTATATTGGACAATATTTAATATGTGTGCTAAGTGTTTGTTTGCTTCCACATACACACACAAATGGCATACACACACCCATATATATATGGGCTTATATGTGCGTAGAATATTTCTGAAAGAAGACACCATCTGGAAGGTGAACCAGATAGAAAGTTGGATACTTCCTTTTCTCTGTTCTTGTACTATTTGGACTTTTAAGTTTTTTGCAGAGTGCATGTATTACTCAATGTTTCTAAACTTTCAAAATACAACATAACTCACGAAGGGCCAGTTCCCTCAGGAACTTAGTCTAGTTTCTAGAACAGGACTGCTCCAGTTCAGGTGTTCCCTTCAGAGTAACTAACTTTGCCTCAAACTATTAGAAACATTTTGGCATCATGTGGTCTCCAGCAGCATACAGAAGTGGTTGCCTCTGGAAGAGCATTGAGAAGAGGAGAAATATAATCTTTTAAACTTTGTACTATGTATTGCCTGTGCCAAATAAATCTTTAATAAATAAAAATTCACTACAAGTAGAAAAAAATAAAACAGTGTAAATCCTGTTCACTCCTCATTAAAGGTGAAGAAAACTGTTCCTTAGGGCGGGGGCCTTCTGTGCTGTTTGCCCTCTGATTGGCACGGCACGGTGGCAGGGCTTACCCCTACCTACGCTGTACAGGTGCCCTTACGCGGATTTTCATTTGAGCCTCACAGCAACTGTGGGGGATGGGTGCTCTCTCACCTGATGTGAATGAACCTGAGGCTTGGGTTGAATGCCAGGCCAGGGAGTGAGAGAATGAGACTCAGATTCAAGCCTTGTGTTCCCACATCTCAGGGAAGGAGAATAGACCCGTCAACCAGGAAGGGGAGCTGCCATCTGCTGTTGCCACTGATGTAGCTGTGGCCCTGGCACAGGGCACACTTACCGGCATTTTAAGATAAAAGTTGTTTGCTTTGGACACAGGCACCATTCAAATCTTGGTTTTGCCAAAAATTAGGGATTTTAGTCAAGTCACCAAAATTCTCTATGCTTCAGTCTACACATGTAGTACCTATCTTACAGGGTTATAAGGTAATGCCCTGCCCGCAGCCACTTGGGGGTTTGTCCTTGAGGTGAGCCTGACTCCACAAACGTTTCATAACGTTTCATAGGCAGGCGGTGGAGGTCCCCGCCAGAGCATCCCATTGTGAAGGTTCTGAATCAAGGCAGAACCACATAGCACCCTCCAGAGCACCCCAAAGCCTTCCCTGAGTGATCATGAGGTGCCAGCTCTCTGTTGGGCATCCTTCCTCAGTGTGAAAGCAGTGGCTTTAATAGTGTGATGAGAGCATTACATATGAGCCTAGAGAGCTGGGTTCTAGCTCAGGCATTAAAGTACTCTGGCCAATAAAATTAGGGGCTTGAACTGTATTGGAACAGCTAACAGGCTTAAAACAATTCTACGCAATGAATCCAATTTGGCTAAATTCCTATTCTTTTCAACATTTTTCTTTCTCTGCCCATTAGTTTTGAAACTTTCTTTTCTCAGCCTGATTTCTTCCTCTGGGGGGTGTGGGGGGGTTGGAATCTGGTTCTGATTATTTGGTGGGGTGTCTGCATTTCTTTTTTTTTTCTTTTTTTAAAATATATATCTTTATTGATTTCAGAGAGGAAGGGAGAGGGAGATAGAGATAGAAGCATCAATGATGAGAGAGAATCATTGCTCGGTGGCCTCCTGCACACCCCCTACTGAGGACTGAGTCTGCAACCCAGGCATGTGCCCTTGACTGGAATCGAACCCAGGACCCTTTAGTCTGCAGGCCAATGCTCTATCTATTGAGCCAAGCCAGCTAGACCTGCATTTCTCTTTTAAAACCTCTGTTGTTTTGATAGCTAGAAGTTTCCAGTTGTGTTTTATGGTGGTATTTCTGTGCCTTGCCTTCCCAAGGTCCAAACATGGAAAATAATAGAAGAAAATATATTACTTGTATTGTCAGTATAAAATAAAGCTTGTAAAATATATAGTGTTAAAAGTCTCAATGATAACATCTTCAAAGAATGGATACTGAGTTTTATCAAAGATAAGGGACAGTGATGTAAGTTGATGAGGATTACTTGGCCATATAAAATACCCTTATATGGTAAACATTACTTGTTCCTTGGTAATAGTATTTCAAGTATAACGTTGAGTAGGCACCAAATTCCTTTTGTCTCTTGGGGAAAGTCTGGGTAAAGGGCATGTTGGCATACACTTAGCAGAGAACACACTTTGTTCACCAGAGGCAGTGAATTTTGAGCTATTTTTAAATTGAAGGCTTTTCTTGAGAACATATGAATTATATCCCCAGCAAAAGTTCTGTTTTGCTACGTGTAATTTATTGCATAAAAATTAAGTGTGCTTTTAACAAGTGAATATTGTTTCATGTTTTCCATAGATAAAACTGTATTGCATTTGATGACTTTATTTGCAAAAACTAGTTCCATACATTTACCTTTTTGTCATCTTGAGACTTATTTTAGATTTGTTTTTCTTGCTTGCTTTATTATTTACCTGATTTTTCTTCTTCACACACTGCACACATGCTGTAAAGGGTCTTTGTGGGCATGTGTGTGTGTGTTTTAACTTAAGTCCAATGAAATAGGAAACTCTTCACATTAAAAAGTATGCATTTTAAGTTTTTTATTGTTTTGATGGTCACTACAAGTATATTGGTCAATGCACATTCTTACAGACTTGAAAACTCATGTCAGCAATCTTTCATGCCCTTAACTACTGATATCCTACCTCCTGTCTAATCCCTAACCTAAGGGAAATATAGTCATTTACCTACAGGAAGATGCTGGGCGTCTATAACAAAATCCTTTTTCCCATTAAAAACTATATTTAAGCCACAAAAGTAATGGAGGCATTTTAAACTTCTATATGACTTTGAGTATATTTGTAGCTTAGCTTCCTGATTTTTTTTATATGTCCAACTAAAAATGGTGTTGTCCCTTGTCACACAGAATACCTTGCTTTCTCTGTTGGAATTTAATGGACTTTCATGCTGCTAAGATGCTTTGGGATTTTATTCTTTCATTCAGCCACATGACAATGTACTAGTAAAGTATGGAGCTGGGCCCCACAGACCCTGAAAAAACTTGAGCCTGGGGTTGCCATAAAAAGCACAAAGAAGGGACAGAACAAGCCCCTTCTCTACTATACATGGTGCTTAAGTGTCTATGGAACTAATATTTGTATATAAATGAACTATATGTATTATAATAAAAATACAATAAAATGCTTTGAAAGTTCAGATTAGAAAAATGAACTTCTAACTTGAGAATCAGGGAAGAATGGTCCTTTGAGGGCTTTAACAGATGGAAAGAATTAAAGCAAATATGTTAGAAATAGCTTTCCAGTTAGAGACAAAGGCAAAAAGAGGAGAAATCACATCACAGCAAAGTAAGAAGCTTAGCTAGTGTCTACATCACAGGCAAGGTTTATTGGGAAGTAAAATTAGAAAGTTAGCCCTGAATGCCAAACTAAAGATTAATCATTTATTCTAAAACAGTAGAGAGTCCATGGAGGTTTTTGAGCTGTTTCGTGTGTGTGTGTGTGTGTGTGTGTGTGTGTGTGTGTGTGTGTGTGTGTTGGTTAGACAATCATATTTTATGTAGTGCTCCCCATGACCATACATAGTTACTGCAATATTATTGTCTATATTTCCTATGCTGTAGTTTACATCCCTGTGACCATTCTATAACTACCAACTTGTGGTTCTTAGTCCCTTCACCTCTTTCTTCCTGTGTCCCAATGCCCCCTTGCTTCTGGCAACCACCAATTCTCTCTCCGTATCTGTGAGTCCATTTCAATTCTGTTCGTTTGCTTATTTTGTTCTTTAGATTCCACATATAAGTGAAATCATATGGTATTTGTCTTTCTCTGGCTTATTTCTCTGAGCATAATACCCTCTAGGTCCATGCTGGCCCACATGGTATGATTTCATTATTTTATATGGCCAAGTAATACTCCATTGTATATATGTATCACAGCTTTTTTATCTGCTCATCTATTGAGGGGTACGTGGGTTGCTTTCATAGGTTGTTTGTCATAAATAATGCTGCAGTGAGCTTAGGGTGGGGGGAGGGTTGAGTGAGGTATTCAAACTGATATTTGAGGAAGAAAAATCTGGCAGTGGCCTGGTGAAGTGGAGGATAGGCTGGACAGGAAGAGAATGGTTGAAAGGCAAAGATGGGACTAAGATAATGGATCCTAGTAAGAGATATTCCAAAGGTAGAATCAGCTAATGAGGCGGCCCCCAGCATGCAAGTGGAAGAAGGCAGAGGAATAAAAAATGACACCAGGTACCAAAAACTGAGATATTAGCTTCTCTCCATGCTGTACCATTGTCCCTTGTCCCATTCTCCTTCAATTCATCTAGAGTAGAAAGCTCATAGAAGTAGGGAAGATAGAGCTATAAAGAGCTTAAAGTACCAGTCCGGTAAATGTACCCACTGCCATAAAGAGAGTGGTGATACCTTTTCTCCTACATTGATGTTCTTAAAATACTGGTAGTGTTGTTTTGAAGCACTATCTCTTAGGAGCTTCAGAAGGGAGCTAGAGAATGGAGCTCCTTGCACTTACGCACATGTGGCCCCAAGCATGTGTGTTTTCACAGGTAGCTTCCATTGTTCTCTAAGGTGATTTCACTATTGTAAGATAAGCTGTGGAGTTATCTGTGATTTTTGACATGAGAAAATAAAGGAATGGATCTAAGCAACTATTCAGACTACCAAGGCACAAAGCTATGAGATAGATAAAGTATAAGCTGTCGGTGTTGTAGTAGTAGTTGGCATGGTGAATAATAAGTATAATATTGCTGGGAGCAAAGCAAATGGTAAAAATCACAAGAATGAGGAGACTCGTCTTAACATACCACAACCACCTATGGTCATATGCATTAAGCGTCCGAATGATGACTGTGTAGCAGTAGATAATGACCACAAATGGAATTAAGAATCCGAAGAATGCCAAGGAGATGAAGTAGTAGAGTTGGAAGAGAGATGAAGACTCGCATGCATTGTGGACATCGTGGCAGGTGGTGATGTCCCTGTGGACAAGATAATACTCTTGCTTCAGAATGAAAAATGGCAGCATGTACAAGAACACTGTTGCCCACACCAGTCCACATGTGATCAAGGCATAGGTGCGCCTGGGCAGCCCCCGGTAAGTAAAAGGATGGACAATGGCTAGGTAGCGGCTGATGCTGATGCAGGCGAGGATCAGAATGGAGCAGTACATGTTGCCATAAAAGATGACTGTGGTGGCCCGGCACATGACCTCTCCAAAGACCCAGTTGTTTCCATTGAGATGGTAAGCTATTTTAAAGGGCAGTGTGGCACAGAAAAGGAAGTCTGCAGTGGCCAGGTTGATGTAGAAGATGGTCGTACAGATGGATCTGGTCCTGAAGAAGAGCATCCACAAGGTCACAGCGTTGGCCGGCACACCCACTGCAAACACCAGGATGTAGATGGCAGGTATCAGTTTGGTACTTAGGGAGCTGCTCAGATACCCCATGGTAGCATTATTCACATGGAGATTTGAAACACTTTCTTCAGGGCACTTTATTTTTACAGTTGTGCTTCCTGTCCAGCCGTCTATAGCAGAAAGGGGGATCTCTTCAAAAAAACTTGTGGGAGCTCCACGAAAGGTCCTAATAGATAATGTTGGCTCTGCCAAGTCGTCTGCATCATTTTCCATACCTGTAATTGAAAAGAAGTATTAACTTACGATATTTTGCTGAGCCATATCTGTGGTTCAGAAGACATAAAATACAATGTGTGTAGGGTCATTTATATTTTTTATTTAAATATATTTTTATTGATTTCAGAGAGGAAGGGAGCGATAGAGACAGAAACATCAACGATGAGAGAGAATCATTGATTAGCTGCCTCCTGCACACCCCAAAAGGGGACCAAGCCCGCAACCCGGGCATGTGCCCTGACTGGGAATTGAACTGTGACCTCCTGATTCATAGGCCGACACTCAAACACTGAGCCAGACGGGTCATTTTTATTTTTAAAAAATCACTGTAGATCAGGCAATCAAAGGTTTATCGTATGCCTAGCACCATGCTAGCCAATGCGGGAGCAAAAAGTAGATGTAAGGAATTTATAATATTCTTAGAGGAAACAAAATAGCACATCAGACCATTATAGAGCAATGTCATATAATTATAAACTGTATAAGCATTTAGACAGTAGTTGACAGTTGTTTGAGTAAAATGTCAATGAAAAGATGAATGTAAACAAAGATAAGCAAGGTTCATAAAGAGATGGAATTTAATAGAGGCATAAGCTTCTATAGATTATGAATGGGCAGAGGCATAGTATGGGCTGTCATGGGATCTAGGAATGTCAGATAAGTTAATTCAGCAAATGTTTATTGCCTATTTTACTGCATAAAGTTTTAAATAAACTCTCTCCCTGTCTTCAACTCTCAGACAAGTGAGAACGGTTATACAAAAATGCACTGTCTTATACTAATAAAGTTCATCTGAGAGATGAAGTTGAAAGATTAGGTTACAGCCAAATCTCGGAAGGGCCCCTAAACTGTCCTAAGGAATCGTGTGCCCATTGATAGATGCTGGAATTGTACACATAGAAAAATTATGAACAGAGGGCTGACCATTGTAGTAGACAGCATAGTGGCACCCCAAAGATTCCACCTGCTGATGCCTGGAGCCTGTGAATGTGTTACCTCACATGGCAAAAGGGACTGCAGGTGTGATTAAGGATCTTGAGATGGGGAGGTATCCTGAATTGTCAGGGTGGCCCAATCTATACTAATAAAAGGGTAATATGCTAATTAGACCTGGTTGACCGGCCATCTTCTGAACATCCGACTTCCTTCTGGACAAAGCCATGGTGGTGGGGGCTGAGGCAGAGGCAGTTAGGGGCAATCAGGTCAGCAGGGGAGGGCAGTTGGGGGCGAGATCAGGTCGGCAGGGGTTTAGGGGCAATCAGGCTGGCAGGGGAGGGCAGTTGGGGGTGAGATCAGGCCGGCAGGGGAAGGCCGTTGGGGACGAGATCAGGCCGGCAGGGGAGGGCAGTTTGGGGCGAGCAGGCCGGCAGGGGAGGGCAGTTGGGGGCGAGATCAGGCCTACAGGGGAGGGCAGTTGGGGGCAAGATCAGGCCGGCAGGGGAGAGCAGTTAGGGGTGAGATCAGGCCAGCAGGGGAGGACAGTTAGGGGCAATCAGGCAGGCAGGAAGAGGCAGTTAGGGGCGATCAGGTAGGCAGGCAGGCAGGTGAGCGGTTAGGAGCCAGCGGTCCCAGATTGCGAGAGGGATGTCCGACTGCCAGTTTAGGCCCGAACAGGGATCAGGCCTAACCCGGCAATCAGACATCCCCCAAGGAGTCCCTGATTGGAGAGGGTGCAGGCTGGGCTGAGGGACCCCCCACTCCGTGCATGAATTTCGTGCACCGGGCCACTAGTGTAATCATAAGAGTCCTTAAAATAAGGAGGCAAGAGGGTCAAAGTCAGAGCGAGATATTTGAAGATGCTATGCTTCTGGCTTTGAAGATGGAAGGAATCATGAACCAAGGAATGCAAGCAGCTTCTAGAAAAAGGCAAGAAAACAGATTCTCTTCTAGAGCCTTCAGAATGAACAACTTGACTTTAGGACTTGTGACCTCCAGAAATATAAGATAATAAATGTTTTATTTAAACCACTGATTTATGATGATTTGTTATAGAAGCAATAGGAAACTAACATAACCATAATTTTACTTGTGTTTGAGATGACCTTGGTGACAGTGTAGAGATGAACTGAAAATGAAAAGATAAGAAATTGGAAGCAAGGGGGGCAGTTTCAGAGTCTAGTGTAACCATTTAACCTCAGGATGGTGAGTTATAGGACTAGAGCAATGGCAGTGGACGGGGAAGATGAACACACGAGACTGTGATGGAGACTCAATGGGACTTGGCATCTATTGGGTACGGAGGCGGTGCGGGAGAGGCAGGAGGCAAAAATGACTTGGAGGAGGAGGATGCTCCAGAGGAAAGGGGAGAACACAAAGAGAAGCGAAGATCACGGTGTTGTGTATTCCTGAGTTTGGGTTGCTGCTGGGATATTAGAGTGTAAACTGTCCTAGGACAGGCAGAAAGCCTTAGGGGTGGAGCCCTAAATTTCAAGAATCCAAATGATAGGTAGTCCGCATAGAGGCTGTGGTTTAATTTAGTAGGAGTGACTGAACAGCCTAGTGAGAGATGTGAGAAGAAAAAAAAACACATCCAAATGTCAGATTTTTAAGGGGACAGGAGACAAAGGAAGAAAAATCAGAAGATGAAATCGATATGATGATCTGAGAAGTTGGAAATAAGGGGGAAAAAAGCATAAAAACACGACCACATACTATAAATATTTGGCATTACGTGTCCTGTTGATATTACTAATCCTAATTCCTGAAAGTGCAGTTTCAAAAACAGAATAAACCTCAATACTCAGACCTGTTTATCATTAAAGAAGTTTTCCATAAATTAATCTTTGACATGTAGAGAACATAGATTCTCTCAAATTTGTTACCCGAGGCAAACTTTTATGCTGAATTTAACCTTCATACTTGCCAATTTTAAAATGCTATTTCTCTGCCAGTTCCTTTTCACATGACCTCTGAATTCCTATGTGTTGAATACTTGAGGTTAGTGTTCAGTAACCTGGTTCTCATCCTGCTTTCACCTCTACCATTCGCCCCAGGTGAAATTGAAGCCTTCCTCATAATCCTGAGATTGCACAAACGGAATTAATTCCGTGTGTCACAAAAAGGGAGAATTTTTTCTGAACATACAGGGGCAGGGAGGTGCTCGGGTGCTATGTAGGGGAGAGTAGATTAAAGAAAAGAAAGAAAAATCTGAGAAGTGGCAGAGGTTTGTGCCTGTTGAGAGGTGAACTGTGAGGCAGGTTGAGGCACGTGGTGTGACACTTGAGTTTAGCCACACAAACCCTTTTGCTCAGCTTGCATTTCAGAAAATTTCTGTGCCTAAATAAATAAAAATAGAAGTGCCTTCCCAGATAAGTGTGAAGCTGGTAAATAGTGGCTGAAGAATATGTCGTACGGGTTGTTTGCCTTCGGGATCTGATAAGAGAGCTTTTGGAACCAAGTGTTTGTCAGTTTTCAGAAAATTCCTGTGATTGAGCAAGACATCACGCCAAAAACATGCTCAACACTGACTCTGAAAGTCTGGATTCCATTTTCCACGAGAATGTCAGCTGATCTGATTCAGCTTGAACAAGTCTTACGTGGTTTTCCTTAAGAACGGTACTCACTGTAAAATCAAATTTTAATTGATTTTAGAGAGAAAGAGGGAAAGAGATTGATCTGTTTATTCCACTTGTTGATGTATTCATTGGTTGATGCTTGCACGTGCCCCGACTGGGGATCAAACCCGCAACCTTGACATATTGGGAGGACGTTCTAACCAACTGAGCTACTCAGCCAGGGCCAAATTTTATTTTTTTAATTTGCTGAATTCTTTATACAGGTTTCCATTTAACAAAATGATTCTAAAATGTTTGCCAACCCGGGAAAAGGCCTGAAAGAGGCACTGGTCCAAAGGGAGTGGACTTGAGTCACGTCTCGTTTCTCCCCCACCCAACTGAAGAAGGTCAACTCACTGCCTTTTACTTTGTCACATTTGAATTCTTCCCCCCTTTTCACTTCCTCCAAACCCCACCAGCATCTTGAAGGAACCTCCACAAGCCTCATTTCTTTTATGATTCCACTGCATTTTGGTTCATCCACTCCTAGAAAGAGCATTCACTTAATCCTATTCATAAACCCACACATGCTACCATCCATTAATTCTCTTAGGGTTCTCCTACAACCACCTCAGTGATTCCAGCTGTGAATGTTAACAACATTCCTTAATAGAGGTCTGGGGTTTTTATTTAATTTTGGGGTTTCCCCTCTCATTGTTGTTTCTCTGCCCAGCTCTCCTGTTCCTAACAATGTTAACTATATTGTGACCTAATGGTAAGAGTTGTAGATGCAGATGTACCCTGAACTGGTGTTGAATAAAATAGAAAAACATTAAGAGTTAAGTAATAGTATTCGGGAAATTTCATTTCTAAAATTTAAAAATCATATATGAGGGCAGGGAAAACTATAACTCTCTGATACCACTGAAAGTAAAAAATGGTATATTATTAAGAAACAGTAATTTATTGGCCTTGTTGATTATTGAAAGCAGACCACTTGATCTCTGAGAATATTCTTTTTCCCCCTTTATGCCTCACCAGAAAGTAGAAACATAGGATTTTTTTTAAAGTGCTATCTTTGCTGAATCAGAGGAAATGCTTAGAAAATCAAAAACTTCTCACAAAGAAAATTCACTATTGAACTAATTGTAGAGACCAGACCCCTCCCCCACCCCCTCCCAGACCCCATAAGAAAAGGGCTTACCGCTTTGACAGAATGTGGGTGACAGAAGCATGGCTCCAGCAGCTACAAAGATGAGAGCTTTCATTTTGACCATCTGCATCCTGTTTCCCAAATGTTATCAATGTATAAAATTAGGGAGCACGGTTTCACCCCAGTTCCATGTGGTAACAGCAAACGGGAGCTGTGCTCTGTGAAGCTGCTTCTGTGCTCTGCAGGCAGGAAACGCCAGTCCCAGGACCTCTTCAGGGAAGGGGTGTGACAGCACTCAGGTTTCAGTGCCTATGACTCAGAGGGAGCCTTGGGGCACGTGACACTTAACTCTCACGCACCCCTAGTAGTCCATTCTGCATGGGTGCTGTAAATCCCTCCCGCATGCTTATGTGCACTGAAAGAATGCAGAGCGTGTACAGTCCTTTACAGAAGTGAGCGGAAAATACAGCCGACCAGTTAGTTCTCACGCTGTCCCCTGTCTCCTTTTATCCATTTTAAAAATGGGCTTCCAGAGTGCGATTTCTACTTAATGATTAGCTTTCAGAAATCATCCTTTTCTTTATCCTCCCAGCTATTTCAAATCTTAATTCTGAAACTCATTCTGTAATTACAAATTAAGTACATTATGGAGAGCAAACATTTTTTTTATGAAGTTAAAATTGACGAAGCGCCGATTACTCTGAAAGTTCTTCATCAATGTCACAATGACCCGAATGTGTCATCAGTGGTTGGCCAGAACTTTTGCCATAGCTCATCATATTCTGAGCCATTCACTAGGGTCAGATAATGTGTGTGTGGGGGGAGGGGGGGTCAAAGTAAGGGGGTAAAACCACACTATTTGATTAAACACAAATCATAATACATTGAAATGCAGAGGACTCCCTTTATTCCATGGGTGTTGGTGAGCAGGTCTACAATAGGCTTTGATTTTTTTAAAATTGTCATGAAATATACATAATATAAAATTTACCATCTTAACCATTATTTAAGTGTTATCATATTAAATTGAACACCACTCAGTAGTCACATTGTTGTGTAACATAGAAGCTTTTATGAGTAGTTATATTCTGAAGGATATGACTTAATATTTAGAAACAATACTGCCTTATAACAGATTTTTTCTATAATTAACAAAACTTAAGGTTAAATGCTAAGCCAGGCAACCCAACAGCCTATTGCCTATAAAATGCAGCAAGAATCAGAAAAATGCAAATTTCACATGAAACATAAAGGCTTGAAGGATAAGCTAAGAAGGAATTGATCTGCGCAAACTTTTCACACCTTGATAAATTTCACCCCACCAAGTTTTGCAATCAAAAATCAGTCTTTACATATCTCTATATGATTTCAGAAGTATATACGCATTTCGTAGTAGAAATCCCCAAAGTGTGCTTTGTACAATTTTGCGTTCTCTATATATGTTACATAAAAGATCTTTTAACAAATAATAAATATTACCTCTGTGGAGGAGGAAAAAAAGTCTTTAAGATTGGCTGGTGTGGCTCAGTGGTTGAGTATTGACCCATGAACAAGAAGGTCATGGTTCGATTCCAAGTTAGGGCACATGCCCGGGTTGTGGGCTCAATACCCAGTTGGGGGCATGTGCAGGAGGCAGCCGATCAATGATTCTCTCTCATCATTGATGTTTCTCTCCCTCTCTCCCACTCCCTTCCTCTCTTTGAAATCAATTTTTTTTTAAATTTTTAAGTCAGTTTTTATAACATATGATAACACACACTGAGATAGAATGCTATTTTATTGTAGAAATAATAACCAAAAGGCCACAAAATATTGAGGAGAGAGTACTTTTTTTGTTTCAAATTTTCTAGGAGTCACCTAGGTTCAGGAATGTATGCAGATGGCCTAGTTTCTGTTCACTTGTCTTAATCTATTTGTAACTCATATGCTGAACCTGGCTGTTTAGCTGGAGGTGGAGCCATGGCCATCCTGTAAATATAATAATTCCAATCTTCTACAGAGCTATTAAAAAGAGGATGTTCCATTGGTAGGATTTGGTTTTCACTCTTGGTTTTGCATTTAACTCTAGCAACCTTTATTTCAAGAAGACATGATTTAAACTGTTGGCTTGAATTCATTTGATTTGCAAAGTCTCTCTTCTGTTTAGCTTTTAAAACAAATACCATCAGCTTTGAAGTGGGATTATAACTCCTTTTCATCTGGGTAAAAGTTTGTATGGTTTGTCTGTTACACTGATAAGTTATGAAGGAATTTGGTAAATACCCACACAAAAAACCTGAGACATACTTCAGTGAACTTGTATGGAGCTTTGTTTTTAGGCTGTACCTTATAGGTTCCCTTTGGTCTTAGAAACAGAAAAAAAAATAGCTCTTGTTCCCCTGTCTCTTTATTCCTCCTCTAGTCTTCAACTTGCCATCTTACTTCCTGTTTGAATCTTCCCCATTCATTCTGCCAAGAAATGGGAAATCTTACTAACAGCTGACGGTTCCCATATGGCAGATCCAGCTAGAGAGGATTGGGGAAGCAGGCGCCAGGCCTTCCTCGGCAGTCTCCGTTAGCCCAGATACTGCAGGATTGAAATAAAAGATTGTGTTTCATTTTCAGAACCCCTTCCACCTACATTATCTCATGTTAGTGTCTGAGAGAAGCAGGGTTGAAGCCTGCCCGAGGAGCTGGTGAATGTTATTTCTCCTTCCTGCTTCTCGCCATCTTGAGTCCTGATTGATGAAGCTGGTTCTCCACGGCTCTGATGAGCTGCCTTCTCTCCATCACAGCCTTGCTTCAGGATTTAGTGCATGACGCTCATTTCTACACATAGGCAATGTTCCCCCCCTTTTTTTAATGGAACATCTCATCCTTCGCCACAATATTTAATTTCTACTGATAAAATTTTACTTGCAATCTTAGACAAGTTTATAGAAAATACAGTTGCTATCTGGAAGTCCCAGTTAATAAGATGCCAGCACTAAATTTGTAGCAAGAGCATAAGAATCAACCTCCAAATTAAAAAATATTAAAGGTAATTCAATACCTTTTATTGCTGCTCTCACTTCCTTTCTGAGCAGTGGTTCTCAACCTTCCTAATGCCGAGACCCTTTAATACAGTTCCTCATGTGTGGTGACTCCCAACCATAAAATTATTTTTGTTGCTACTTCATAACTGTAATTTTGCTACTGTTATGAATTATAATGTAAATATCTGATATGCAGGATGTATTTTCATTGTTACAAATTGAACATAATTAAAGCATAGTGATTAATCACAAAAACAGTATGCAATTATATATTCAATATGTGTTTTCCGATGGTCTTAGGCAACCCCTGTGAAAGGGTTGTTCGACCCCCAAAGGGGTCGCTACCCACAGGTTGAGAACCGCTGTTTCTGAGGCTGTTCTTTACCTGGCCTTTTCTTCCCCTGTAACTCAACCCCCCCCCCCCCCTTACTATGTTAATCCCATCTTGGCTATTTCTAGATTGTGCTTCTACAGCTAATGCCCTCATCACATTGTATTATAATTATTTTTTTTGTATATCTGTCTCTTCTACTAAACCATCAGCTCCTTGAGGGCAACCACTGTTTTTGTTTGATTTTTTAATGTTTGTTTTATTTTTGTCTCTGTATCTGATAGATGGTATCATTGTATTTCCCTCAAATTTAAAATATCCCATGGCACTCTGGGCTGCCTTGGGAACCACAGTTACTGAGTGACTGGAGCAGAGAGTTTTTGGTGAGGGTAGCCAGAGAAGTCTTTTTTGGAGGGCGTGGCAGTTGGATTAAGGCCCAAACGATAAGAAAGAATCATAGCCAGTTTGCTGGGGTAGAATGTTGTGATCTGAAGGAGGCTGGTGTGAAGGTCTGGAATAGAGAGTAGAGGAGTGTGAGGTGAAGCCAGTTCATTGAATCCCCACAGTCCGTGGAAAGGGAGTTTGGTTTCCTCCCAACTTCAGGGGAAAGCCTTTGGAGGAGTTTAAGCCAAGGAGTGTTGTCATGAGATGTCCATTTTGAAGAGATGATCTGGTTCTCTGTAGAAGACCGCTGTGGTGGAGGGCAAACTTGAAAGCAGCAAAGCAAATAGGAGACCAGTGCAGCTGCTCAGTTTTGAGATGCTGGTGGACTGAACTAGAGGGGTGGCAGGGGAAGGGAGAAGTGGTTGTGTTGGGTCTACTTCATTAGTAGCTTGTAGAGTGTACTGGCAGAACTTGGTAGCTGCTGAATAAGAGCTTATGGAAATTTAAATAAACTGGTTCCTTAAAAGCATTTACTCTGTTTCATCATTATTCACTATGTTTTTCTTTTATTCTATGTCAATATTCCCAGGACCCTGCTTCTAAAATTCTTTGGCTGGATGAGATACAACACGCAGTCTATGAGGCCAACAGGGACAAGGACAAAGCAAAACAATGTAAGCCCTCACCTCCTTTTGCTGGCCCATCTTGCCTTGCTTGTATCTGCTTATGCTTCTGAATTTTTATTTTTATTCATAATTTTTTAATGCATAAGTTTTAATTTCTGAAAAGGTTGGACTTCTACCAGTTTGAGTTCTTGAATACATATGTATACAACAATAGGATTCATTAGTTGCACTGTTTTCAATGACTTAGGTGCTCTTTCCAGCAAAATCTGAGAATGTAACCAAACAAAACCCAGAGAGCAGTTTCTAAATTTTCAAATTTATAGTTCAGTCAAGTCCTTTTTTATCTTAATCTTAAAAAACTAGCCCATTTTTGCTCAATAAATGTAAATGTTCGTCCTCCCTTCTAGGCCTTTCATTGTATTAGTCAGGGTTTTCCAGAGAAAGAACTACTCTGGAATAAACCAACTACAAAGATAGATAGATAGATAGATAGATAGATAGATAGATAGATAGATAGATAGATAGATGGCTCTGTTTCTCTGAAAAGTGTATTGTATGTACCATCTATCTATACTGCACATACATATATGGAGAGAGAAAGGGAGATTTCTTTTTAGGAACTGGCTCATGCAATTATGGAGAGGCCGGCAGAAGCTGGGTGGCAGCACTTAATCACCCAAAGACAAATGGATGTAATTTATAATGAACAGCAGAGTGAACGCAGTAATCAGAACACTCTAACTCACAGAGACCTGTGGAATTGGCTGTTTGAACATGGTGCTCCTAGAATGAAATAGACAGCCTACTAAATTCTTACTTGTCTAAGCGGAAGAAGAGTTCTAGGTCAAGTGAATAGAAGTATAACTTGGATGATAAAAACAGGAAGTCATGGCCCCTTAATCGGTTTATAGACCCAGAACTCCCTGAGGAAAGGGAAGGCGGGGTCCTCCTGAGGAAGAACTCTGTTACACTAACACATTCTTATCCTGTTCATCTTTCTCCCAGGCTTTCCCCAAAGAGATCTATGGCCTTTTATCATGTGGTTGTGCTGGGAGAAAAAACATAATCAGACTTTTCAGGGGATTACTGAATCCTGAAGTGACACTAATTCCAGGAGACCTAAAATGTCATTGTGATCAGAGTAGTGGCTTATGGAGGCCAGCTGATCAATGAGTTTCAGCTCAGGTCCGTCTCTCAGGGCCCAGTGGGTCCTCAAACCCATCCTGGGATTTCTTCCCCAAGTCCAGATGTATAACTGGAATGGACATACTCAGCAACTGGCAGAATCCCCACATTGGCTCAAATGAGAACAATTTTTTTATGCTATGCCTCTGTTTCATGGAGGAATAGGATGAAAATTCACATGGCAATCTAAAATAGCTTCAAGATTGATATACTAACACTCTACATATATGAACAGCCTACATAAAATAAGATTCCTAAAAGGCTCGTTCATTGAGCTGTCCATTCATGGCATAGCTAGAATGTATCCTGAGTTATCAGGTCATAGATTGCTATTGAGATGCCTTACTCTTGCTCCAGAGATAGGCTTTTAAACTTTGGAAGCATCAGTGAGGAACATCTGGTTTTTATTTCCTTAGCCAGGAAAAATATGTGTATTTCCCCAACCTGAACTTTTATAGCCTTAGGATCTTTGAAGTCTTTTTATTCAAGCACTGTAATTGTTAAGAAAAAGAAAACAAAATTGAGATGTGTACATAAATGATTTAAATATAAAACTGAAAGCAATGTAGTTTGAAGAAAGACTTTCAAGAAATTGGATTATAATACAGGTACTCAAGTAGCCTAGAATTTTTCTCTTTTATTCCTTTTATTCTGTGTTCTTCTTACATTTGGCCTGCAAATGTTGATTCTGTTTTTCACATGAGACTCGAGTTTCTATTTATTGACTATGAAAGTAAGAGGTTTCCTCAGATGTATGGTTTTGTACTCTGCACTTGCACATTTAAAATCCTACCTTCTATCTCGGTCCCGTCCCTCAAAGTAGTTGATATAGTTTCTTCTGTGTTATATGACAACAAAGAGATGTTCTGAAGATAAAACTGCTGTCTATTCTGACACTGAGATGAGAATTTTCCAGTTTCTTAACAGGAATTTAATCTTACTTTTAAAAGCATTTTTTCAGCCTTTGTATGAAGACTTGAAACAGATTCTGGTCACATGTTATAAGCATCAACCCCACTCCCAGATAATTTGATCAAAGAAAATGTGTTGGCTTATATACTTTGCCACGGGCAAGATCTAAAAGGGCAGAGGAACTCAAGTCTCCTTCATTTTGGCCCAGTGTTCATGTTCACTGAGCACCTTCCTTTCTTAAAGTAGGTTTCTCTACTTTTGACTACCTTTTCCATTGCACCCTAAGGAATCTTTCTAGACATTGGTTTCTCTAATTGGACCTCACCATGAAATTTTTTTTCTCACCATGAAATGGTAATACCACAGATACATTGTATATATGTTTATATGCCATATGTAGATCTGTGCTTTATACATAAAAATATTTTTTTTACCTTCTTCCCCTAAGAACCAGTATTTGTTCTACTGGGTGTTATATCACTTCTCTTTTGAGAAAGGCTGCTGGTATATGGCATAAGATGTAAAGCAAACATGTTTTTGGATTTCTTACATGATTCGTGGGAGGTTTCTGAATTGTTTCTTGGTAGAAATATGCCTGACGTAATGGAGATCCTTTACCTGACATCCTTAGCTATCTGGAATTTAACCACAACCCACAGATTAAGCCAAAAGGCAATCAGAATAGATATCAAGAAGCCTGTGTCCTGGAACTGATTTACTCTACTCATTGGGGACCTCTTGGACACACACTTTGAGCCTGTTTATTCTTATCTCAGACATAATGCTGATATGCTTGGTTGTTTCTCTTCCCACCTCCAAGCACATCAGAAGCCATGAATTAATTACCAAACAGTTAAGTATTGGAGCTGCCCTCTGCAGGCACACAACAGTGAGAAGTGATAGCTGACAGTGACGATAAGGGAAAAACTAAAAAGCATGGGAATTTGAGGCCATTTGGTGCAGGAGCAAAGAAGCCCAGATACCTCTGTAGTGCTTGAAAGTATCCCTCCCTGTATTATAGTACCATACAATTGTAATGACATGAGGGACTCTTCTGGCAGCTCTCAGCAAACATTAAGCACCTTTTGTGTACCAGAGACTGTGGGTAAAATGATGAGCCGTGTAGAGACTGTTCTGTTAGGGTTGTCTCCAGGGCTTTAGATTTTCATGGAAAATGGTTCTGTTAAGATTAAAAGTAAGCTTCAGTTAGCTGGAAAGTTAAACTATGGACCTACTCCTTGAACATAAATACTCAATAATAAAGCGCATTACTATATGCAAGAAATGTATGACTTTAACACCCATCTTTCAAGGAAAACAGCATGTTACTAGGTTGGATGAAACTATCAGATGTAATTCATGTAACAATTCTTTGACATTTACTTGTTCTGTCTGCTGCTCTTAGACCACAAACTTCTCAGACACTAGTACTGCATTTTTCTCATCCTACAAAGACTTGCTAGAGGAGAGGAGAGGGGGGCAGCTCCCCCATTCCTGTTAACTCCAGCACAGGAACATATTGCTATACCTTTTGTTCGGCAACAGTTGGAGTCTGCCACAGAAGGTCTCCTTAATTTTTTCCATGCTCCTCCAGATTTCCATGATTTTGACTCCAGGCTGCTACAAGTCAAACTCTGTTTTTCTTGCCCTGTCAGCCTTTTTAGTTCTATGCACATGTGTACATAATTTGATAACAGTATACCATTTAGCATTTGTATGGTAGAGCTTGATGTGTGTGTGTTTTAAAAAATAAAAGAAAACATCTCTCTCTCTTCTCTTTTCATCAAGATCATTTTTCATCTAAAAGTATTTTAAATCGGTTTCTTCCATTTGTAGAAGAAATGTTCTACATTTCGAACTCACTGCATTTACAGGTTGTGAAAATAATAGTCCATTTGGTGCAGCCAGAATATTTAATCTTTATTGTTGAAAGTATTACAGATGTCCCCTTTGTTTGTTTTTCCCATTGATCCCCTCCACTCCACATCCGCCCCTCCCAAGCCTTCATCACTCTATAGTCTGTGTTCATGGGTTATTCATACATGCAAGTTCCCAAGTTAATTACTCCCCACCTTCCCTCTGAAATTCATCAGTTTGTTCCATACTTCTATGTCTCTGGACCTATTTTGTTCATCAGTTTATTTTGTTCATTAGATTCCACATATGAGTGAGAGCATGTGATACTTATCTTTCTCTTATTGGCTTATTTGGCTTAGCATACAGAATATTCTTATCTGGAACTAAAGTGGATAATAAAGAATCTACCATGTTGCTCTGGCCGGATAGGTCAATAACTATCCAGCCAGAGCAACATGGTAAATTCATTGTCCTAACACCAAGGTTGTGGGTTTGATCTCTGGTCAGGGCACATAGAAGAAGCAACCAATGAATTCATCAATAAGTGGAGCAACAAATCAATGTTTCTCTCTCCCTTCTTCTCTCTCCATTTATCTCTCTATATAAAATCAATACATTTAAAAAAAATTTAAGAATTCACCATGCCAATTTTCTTCAGGCAACCCAGAGTTCAGTGTGGTTTTATTTAAGGAAGAGGCAGAAATTTGAAATGTGATAAAATGCTTGATAGGTCTAAATTGGTTTCAGAATTAAGTTTCTAGACTCCATTGCATATATTCACTAGCTGTGCCTGTTGCCGCTCTAGAACATTTTTTTTTTTTTTGGTTGCTAATGACAATCTTGGAAGTATACTTGCACTATACAGAAGAATATCAGAATTTCCAAAGCTTAAATTGAATTTTACTTGCTCTGAAATAAATAAATGTCTTCATAAAGCTAGTTCTCAAATACCAATTAATGACATGTGTCTATTGTTATGCATTAACCCAATTTCAAAGATTATCACAGTGAACAAAATGAGGGCCTTGCTACTACACACGAGTAACCAGGAGATGCTGTGATTTTTAATAAATCATGCTTCTATGGGATCTTTTTTTTTTTTTTTAATCTTCACCTAGGACATGTTCATTGATTTTCAGAGAGAAGGGAAGGGAAAGAGAGAAATAATTGATGTGAGGGAGAAACATTGATCAGTTGCCTCCCACACGGGGATCAAACCCGCAACTCAGGTATGTGCCCTGATGGGGAATCGAACCATGACCTCCTGGTTCATAGGTTGATGCTCTACCACTGAGCCATGCCAGCCGGGCCGGGATCTTACTCTCACAGCCTAGACTGGTGGGTGAATTGGTGACTGTCTCTTGGCTTTATGTGGTTCATACTCTCAAAGGGTAATAAGGTTTGATACCAGTGTATTCCTAAAAAGTTGAATTATAGCTTTACATGCCTGCAGGGTAAATAGAAGATAAACTTTAACAGAAACACTTTTTTATTATTATCCAGGGGTTACACTGGTCGTTGATGTTAATCAGTGTTTGGAGAAAGAAAAGAAAAGTGATATTTTGTCTGTTTTGAAGTCTTCTATTGGTAACACAAATGATGTAATCCCCGAATGTGCTGACAGCTACTATGATGCCCTTACGAAGGCAAAAGAGCAAAAATCGAAAAGTGGTAAGCATTTTTGTCATTTAGCACAAGCTGAATATCATCTTGATTATGACAGTTTCTGTGGTATTGTATTTTCTTAATTTTAAGACAAATATTGCTTTCAAACTGACATTTCTAAAATGATTTTTATCATCTATGGCAAAGGGAATTATTTAGATGTTTCTTTTCCTTTTTGTGTTTTAGAAAGCTGTGATTAACTTGGTGGCTATACATGGTGGCATCATAGACTTGAGAAAGTACAGTATTCAAGGAGACTTTATGTAGGTCTCGCTTGTTGATTCATTCCTCCAGTGGTAAAAACTGATGTTTTGCACTAATGTTTCTCTCTATCCTTTTTGACACAAGTGATAGATGATTGCACAATATTTAGTAGGGGTAAAGAGTAATTTTGAAAATATGGAATAAAGCGCAGTGAATTGGTCTCTAAGGGATTAGATCAATAACCTTGGCAGATATTTATGCCTGTTCAAGCCAATGGCAGATCATGAAATGTTAGCTCTGGAAAGTATTTTTGAGAGCATGAGTTTAATATTCAGATTTAGGAACTCATATTCATGACATCTTGGACAGAAGGAGAAAATGACAAAACCAAGGAGATAAATTTTGGAGAGTTAATCTGTCATTTCTTTAGTAGCTTTTTACTGAGCACCTCTGTATCCAGGATCCAGGTAACTCCTGGCTGTAGCTGGTGTTTATTTGCACCACAGCTTATAGGTCAGGTATATAGTACTTTTCACCTTTAGGAAACCACTGTGGAACTTGAGGGGAAAACATGTTTTGTTTGTTTTTTTGTTTTTAATATATTTTATTGATTTTTTAAAGAGAGTAAGGGAGAGGGATGGAGAGTTAGAAACATCGATGAGAGAGAAACATCGATCAGCTGCCTCCTGCACACCCCCAACTGGGGATGTGCCCGCAACCAAGGTACATGCCCTTGACCAGAATCGAACCTGGGACCTTTCAGTCCGCAGGCCGACACTCTATCCACTGAGCCAAACCAGTTAGGGCGGGAAAACATGTTTTTAGTTCAACTGAAAGTCTGTTCAGTAGTATCCTATGTACTTACTTTATTATTTTAAGGTTCAAGATTGAAGACTTTAATTTTATTTTTTTCTATCATGTATGTTTTCTCTCTCCTTTTTAAATTAATTTTTTTAAATTTCTCTTTATTGTTGAAAGTATTACAGATATCCTCCTTTTTTTATCCATTGACCTCCCCTTTACCCCGCACCCACCTCAGGCCTACCACACTATTGTCTGTGTCCATGGGTTATGCTTATATTCATATAAGTTCTTTGCTTAATCTTTTCCCGCCCCCCACCCCTTCCCTTTGAGATTCATCTGTCTTTTGCATGCTTTTATGTCTCTGGATCTATTCTGTTCATCGGTTTATTTTGTTCATTAGTGTACTTTTTAAAGTTTGATATTTTTCCAGTTGCAGATTAGACCCTCCAATTCAGCAAATTTCCTATTAATGAGATATGAGGAAGGCTATTGGCTACTCTCGTAGCATCTAGTCACTTTTGAGCCCCTCTCTTCCTTTCACATCTCTGCATCAGGAGTTACCGTAGTGTCCCCTACCTTATCCTCCATGGGAAAGAACTGCACAACATTGTTAATTCAGGGGTTGAGTTCCTAGAAATGACCTATCATAATTTCAATCCATCCTGGCCCCAAATCAGTTTATCCTCTCTCCCTTAAACTTGCCTCTTTCTCTTCCTATTGCTGTGTTTTGGTGAATGGAGTCAGAATATCCCACGGTATCCAGTTCAAAAACCTCGGATTCATTTTTTTCCCCAAAACAATTTTAAAAAGTTCTGAAGACTTTGTTAGGGATTGCGTTAAACCTGTAAATCAGTTTGAGGAGTATTACCATCTTAACAATACTAAGTCTTCTGATCCAGGTACATGCAATGTCTCTTCTTTACATTAGGTCTTCTTTAAGTCTTTCAACAATGTTTTGTAGTTTTCAGTGTTGTATAAGGCTTGCATTTCTTTTGTTAAATTTATTCCTATCCCTATATATTTAATTATGTTGATGCTATTATAAATGTTTTTCTTAATTTCATTTTGGAGTTGCTTACTACTACTATATAGAAATACAATGATTTTTTTATTGCGATATAATTTACATACTATAAAATTCAGTTTTAAGGTGTGCACTTCAGAGGCTTTTATATTCATAAACTTGTATAGCCAACACCACTAGTTAATTCCAGAACATTTTCATTACAGTAAACCCCCCCCCCCTCATGTCTATTATGTCTATTAGCCATTGATCCCCACCCTTCAGCCCCAGACAATCACTAGTCTACTTTTTATCTCTATGGTTTTGCTTGTTCTGGACATTTTATATAAATGGAATCATACTGTGTCTGGTTTCTTTCACTTATCATACTGTTTTCAAAGCTTATCCATGTTGTAACATATATCAGTTCTTCATTCCTTTTTGTGGCTGATAATATTCCATTGTATAGGATATGCAACATTTTGTTTATCCATTCATCGATGAATGGAATTTGGATTTTTCACCTCCCACTTTTGGCTATTCTGAAGAATGCTTCTGAGAACATTGGTGTACACAGTTTTACATGGACACATTTTCATACAGTTGATTTTTGTATTTTGATCTTACACAACCTTGCTGAACTCATTTATTCTAATAATTTTTTAGTGGATTCCTTGGCCACCACCTGTCTGTAAATCAAGTTTTCCCGGAACCCAGCCACCCTCATTGCTTTCTGTATTTTCTATGGCAGCTCTTATGCTGCAGTGGCAGGGTTGGCCAGTATCAGAGACCTAGAACCCACAAAGCTGAAAATATTTACTCTCTGGCCCTGTATAGGAAAAGTTTTCCAACTCCTGTTCTAGAAGGACGAGGAGACACTTTCTAGGCAATTGAAGACTGACTTTCAACACCAGATAAACCTATGAACATTGTTTGGATCTGGGGTGATCAGGGTGATTCTTAATCTCTTTCACCTCTGGTTCTAGGATGTATGTTCTTTCCCAAACTGAAGTGACCACTCCTAAGTGGAACACCGAGCCTTATAACTCAGTTTAGCTCTTATATAGAAGTATAATTTTGGTCTAGAAGGCATCTAGAAAGTATACTTCCTTTTAGATTGCTGCCACCTCTTAACTAACTGGAATCTTTCTTTTTTATGGTTTTCTCCAAGGTTCATAATTAGTCTTTTCTCTTAGTAACAAGCCAACTACATTTCTTAGGAAAAATACTTGGACCATGGACTGGAGACACCCTCTTCTGCCTCTTCTCTGACTGTAAATTCAAACTTAATTTGAAAATGATAACAATTCTCTTTTCCTATTATCCACTGAGACCATCCCAACCCAAATCAAGTCTTCTAATGCCAACTAAGGCCTTTTTTACTTCTCACTTCTTATGCAAATAAGAGAATATATCTGGGTGTGTTCGTTTGTTTTTACCACTTTCACTCCTTCTTTCCTTCTCAATGAGAGAGTTGCCTTGAAAAGCATTTGTGGATCTGACAGCTACTGGTAATTGAAAAAATAATTACTTGTGATCATCCTAATTTGACTGTACAATATGTTTTTGAGGACACCAGTACTTCTAAACAGACAACAGCTGTCTGACTGTCCATTTGAAAAGAGACACGTCTCTCTTGCTGAGTATTGACACATAGAACAGTTAAGGGTCACTTAGAACAGTTGAGGGCCACTGAAAGCCAAATTAAGAATCAACACATAATAAAGGGCCTTAACGTTACCTCTGCTTAGTCTAATGTTCACTTGGCCGCAGTTGGTTTAGCTTGGTCTAGGTCAGAGATTTTTTATTTTTATTGTTGTTTTTAGCTCTCTGGTCTGGGACAGGAAGCATGACCTTTCATTAAAATAAACAGATTTCTAAATAGAAAGGGTAGCCCATGGATTGGTGAAGAGGAGATATCCTTCTTGACCAAGTTAAGCCATGACTGCCATAGCTTTTTTCCTAGTACACTCCTACCCCCAAGTTAAGTTCTTCCAACATTTTTCCCTTGTTTTGTGTGGTTGTATAGAGCAAAGCGAGTCAGAGGAACCAGAATTTTCCTTCTCCCTGCTTAGTGACTTTCCATATGCCATTGTGTACCTTGGATGAGTTGTCAGCAAAGATGAGTCACTGCTGCTTTGGTTTAATGCAGATCACTGGCCTTCTTCAATAATGGGCCAGTCACTTCTCAAAAGTTGTGGGAGGCTTTCTTGCTCATGGGCCTCCTCTGTCTGCTGTGATGCTGTTCACATTTACCTGAGATGCATTCCTGGTTCGCTTATCCTTCTTGTTGGCCATTTGTGACTCCCACCATCCTCATGAAAAGCTTGGGATCCAAATCTGACATTAGACATCAGTCTTTCCTTCATCTTGGCTTAGCAGAGAGCTGCTACTAAAGCACATAACGACTCATCGTTTTAGTGAGTCGTTTCTAATGGTTTTAACTTTGACTCTCTGAATGCTTGATGGAAAGCATCTTCATTAGGTTACATTACACATTGAAGAAACAACATTAAAAAGCTGACGGTGTTCCGTGTTCCTCTCTAGAATGTAACACACTTTTTCCTTTAGTGTCTACTGAAGGTCCATGGCTCAAACTTACCCTGCAGGAGAAATATGATTACTACTACAATGTCGACTCAAAAGAGAGTTCCTGGGTCACTCCGAAACCTTGCTTGTGTAAAGAATCATGGCTCATGGAAAAAGAAATTAAGGTAGGATGTTATTGTTTGATGTAAAACTAGACTGTATAAAGATAAGTGTGATTTGTATTTCTATTTTTTAATCATGGACGTGGTGGGAGGAACTAATTGATTTATTTGAAGGCTGGATGTAGAGCAAAGTCTTTGTGAACTACAGGTGGAAGTGGCAGCGTGGTTAATAACTTTAAGAATTTTTTCCATGTTGGCATAACACCATCAAGCAAAGCATTCGTGGCTTATAATCAATCAATCTTCACGTGCTCCTTGACATGAACGTTCAATTAGGGATAATTCCTTGGTTGTCAGTGTTCAAATGTCATTTCTTTCCCCCTCTCAGCCTACAACACAGCTATGTAAGATCCTTTAAAAAGTGAGTGATGGTTCCTGGAGGGAAATACTCTTGAAGGAATGTTCACCAAGATTACTTTGGACTTGAGAACAAAAGCTGTACCTAAAAGATGTGAAAATTGCTGGTTTGAGCCAGGCATTGTAATATATTTAAAGAGAAAAATACTGAGAATAATTGAGCTCCATTTTGAAAACATAAGTAGATCTCACAAATGTAGAGCTTACAGAATTGTTCAAAGTCACAGCACCAAAGATATAGCAGTACTATGGACAGGATCACCAGTACTGTATTTACTAAAACTCAGAGAAGACTGTGGCCTGAGGCCACCAGAAATCCTGACTGACAAGAAGATAGTGAAGAACATAGTTTATTAACTGATTTCAAATGTTCAAAGTTCCCCACAATTTACAGGAAAATGGCATTGTGGCAGTGAATTACTAGTGCTACTTTGTTGGGGGGGGAAATAAATTGTGGGCAATATTTAAAATCCATATGCTATAAATGAGAAGATGTATCGAACTGTGAAGAAGCAGCATCGAAGGGTTAAAATTCAGAGCTGAAAACTGGACATGTGGCATCCAGAGACACCCTGGGCTTACCTTTGTGAAACTGAGCATCAGTCTGTTAGGATTATTAAAAAATGAGGGCCTACACCATACATTTTATTTCTTCTACACAATCTAGAATTACTCATTTTATTCAATCAGTGTGCATATATGTCTTCCCTTAAAGGTATTTCTGCATCTTTTATATGATTTCACTTTCAATTATTTTAAATTAAGCACCCATTGATTTCAATCACACTGAATAAGAGGCATCAGCCATAGAAGTGAGTCCAGTCTCTGCTTGCGTCTCTCAGAGAACATAAAAGTACAGCCAGTCACAGTCCACATAAAGACTTCTCATCTTCCTCCTTCTTCCTTTTTTCTCATTCATCTAGGTTTTTCCTATCTGCCCATATGGGGCTTGTTTTTCCTTCTGACACCCAGTCTTTTATTTTCCCTCAAATTTGAGATTTCCTCAAGTCATTGCAAGGGTCTGTCTTCTCTGTCCTGGTGGAGAAAGGCAGCAGAGAAACCTACGGACCTCATGGGCACTGCAGTCCTTTCCTTGGCAGCTTGAGGGAGAGAGGAGAGGTGCATGTGCTTACTGTAACCTTCCTTGTCCCTTTTCTACTCTGTGGAGCTCAGCCTCACACCTAGCAAGGGCCAGCGTCATCGGTACCTCTCCACCTCCGAATCCTGCGATCATTCAACCACGTTCTCATGCCAACTCAACACAACATTTAGAGGATTCCAAAATCATGTTGCTAGAAGGAAGCTAAGCCAGCTCATCCCTTGGCTCTGGTCTGATCTGTTTGTAAACCAAGCCAGAAAGAGCTATCCATATCATTTTCTGAAACATAAAATTTCCAGCAGCTGTTCTGTATGCTGCTTTCACTTGATGTGTGAGGAGTAACCATAAGAAATGTCTCTTGCCAGGACATTGTTGAGGAAGTCACAACAGGTTACATTCGTGAGAAGATGTGGTCTGCTCCCGAGGATTTCCTCCTTCGCCTTCAACACACACGCTCAGGAGCCCTCCTTAGGAAAGAGTTTGAAGCTAGGAAATCATTTTTGTATGAACAAGAAGAGCATGTGGTCAAAATACAGGTATGTGACTCACAGCAAACTGTTCTGTCCCCTGAGAAATGTTTTCTTTGATAATAGGACAATCGACTGCCAGCATTCTAATAAACAAATCTGACTTCAGATTTTTTTCCTTAATCAGTGCCCCCAAGGCTGCTTTCTGAAGGCTCCAGGATGGGAAGGATGTTGAATGACTTCTCACCTGTGGTTTTCGAGAGAGTATTCGGGGGCACCGTGGATCCCACAGGTCCACCTGCCACCAACCTAGTCAGAGCCAGAGCAAACCTCAGATCAGATTTGAAATCCTGTTTCTCTTAACAGCTGGATCTCCTTGTGTCACCTACTTTGCTGTCTCAGTTTCCTGATGAATTGGTTTTTTTAGTGGTTAGTGGATGTTGAGTGGCATCTGAAAAAAACAGAAGAACTAATGAAATAGATTTAGCATCTCCACGTGTGCCCTCTCCCTTATATAATCTGTCTTTCTTCCTGTAGGTCTGCAGGAAAATCCTTAGTCCAACCTGTTTGTTGTGAGTTGTTCTTACCCTTGCATGACTTGTCGGGACTTGCTGGTTGGCCAGAGAGGACCTTGCAGATGTAGATGTTTCTCCTCTGTATCCCCTACACCTTCTGCCAGCCACCATGCTGGCTTCCAAAAGGCTGTGTGCTTGTCCTTTTTGTTGCATCCAAAGTGATACTGTTATTGATGGGCAGAGTTTGATGAATTTTTGCTTTGGCCAATAACTATGACATTTCCTAACTTGAAAGTTTTTCTGTTGAGCTTCTTTTGTGTGACCATTGGTGTACTCATCTGCTTCCCCCACCTAACTATAATATCGTTCAGGACAGAAAATGAGTCTTTAAAACTTGTATTCTAGTGTCTTGCATATGATAGGTGCTCGAATGTGTGAATTTGTAAGAGCATAAGATATCAGAAGGCAGAAATGATTAATTTTTTAAAAGCAATTTCTCCTATAAACCTGATACTCCAAAGGAGTTTTCTTATTTTTCAATACGTTTTTCAGTTTTTCCTTCTTTAAACAAATGGCAGGCAAAACACATAGGAAGTGAACAAAAGCATAAAAAGAGAATCATCTACACTGATGCTAAGGCTCTACTTTCATACAAAATTCAGAGTGTCGGCTGATGTGACACAATTTGGACCAGCCCTAAGCTCTCCAGTCTTGGGGCATGAAGCAGTGTTGCAGTTGGAAGAGATTCTGAGGAGCCCGCCATATAAAATCCATCTGATATTAGGACTCAGGGCTAAAGTCATGAGAGGGCTGGGGAAGGACAGAAACAATTATTGGGAGCCTTTTTCCTCCACCTCAGCTGAGGCAGCAGAATTGAAGAAGCCAGCGAACTGTGCCCTGCCATGCCCTTTCTTCACTCCTCTGACAGTTTTCTAACAAGGAAGGGATGAGGTCTAAAGGCAAGCTATAGACTGGAGATGAATGTGTAGTCAACAGAAACCTGCTAACCCACAAAACCAAAGGACCATGAACCACAGGGGATCATGCTAATCTCATTTCTTGCCAAAGTGGCTGATTGACCCTGAATTAGGGGAAATGATCTGAATGAAATCTAAAGACTTCCCTCCACAGAGCAGCTCAACATTGCCAGCTGGCTGAATCAGCCCCAGACGCAGTAGTCTTAACAAATTCAGAGAGGAAGCTCCCAGGCTGAGGAAAGGACACTCCAGCTCCACCACCCTCCCACCTTCAGTCTCCTCCCAAGAAACTGAATAGTGGTACAGAGAATACATATCATCAGTAGCTAATCTTTATCTCAAGTGCTTATGGAACACATCAGGAGGTGTCCAAGTAAACATGTAAAGTCAAGAAGAATCTATATAGCCATTTTGGGGTTTTTTTCTTCTTTTGTTTTTTAAATAATGGACATTTTTGTCTCATTCTGATTTTAAAGGGAATAGCTCTTTCATTTCACCATTAAAGATAATATTATAATTTTTGTGAGATAGTATTTTTCTGAAGATTAAGTTAAGGTTAAGAGTATCCATTTATTTTTAGTTTGTTTAATTTCTATTTAAATTGAAAAGGGGATATGAATTGTATCAAAAGTGTTTTACACCTATTGAGATTATTTGTTTTTTATTTTAATTGATCAATTCATGGCTAGGGTTTTTATTTATAAATCTTTGTGCAAACACAGCTTTGTGTATGTGTTTTCAAACACATTCCTACTTGCGTTATATGTGTGTGTATATAAAAGTACATAGAATTTATATAATACTTTACTAATGTTTTATTTTAAGATTTTTGTTTCCATATTCATTGGTAAGATTGCTTATGATTTTACTCTCGTGTCTTCTTTTTGTCTTTGTCATTCTTACAAGAGGTTTGTCAATTTTATAGGTCTTTTTAAAAAAAACTAGATCTTTGTTTCATTGACATTCCTTACTTAGCTGATTTTAATGTCATTGGTTTCTGCTATTGTTTTTATTCTATTTTCCATCTATTTGCTTTGGGTTTATTTTACTCTGTTTTTCTAGTTCTTGAGGTGGAACCTGAGATTAGTGATTTGAAAATTTCCCCCTGTTCTAATGTATGCATTATTGCTCTGGCTTTTTTTTTCTGTTTTCTTTTTCCTGCTTACCTGTGGATTACTACATTTATATTTTTAAATTCCATTCTAATTTAGCTATAATGTTATTGATTGTATTTTTATGTAGCTTTTTAAAAATGTGTTTTTGTTATTTTAGAGAGAGGAAGGGAGAAGGATAGAAAGAAACATCCAGTCAGCTGCCTCCTGCATGCCCCCTACTGGGAATCAACCCATGCATGTGCCTGACTGAGAATTAAACCTGAGACCCCTAGTGTGCCAGGTGGACACTATAACCACTGAGCCATGACGGCCAGGGCATGGCAGATTTTTTTATAGCAACCTAAACGCACCAGGAGAAAGAATCACAACATATATTTCAAGTGCTGAAAGGAAAGAGCTATCACAAGAGAATGTGTTATCCAGCAAAAATATCCTTTAAGAATGAAGGGGAAATCAAGGTGTTCTCAGATGAAGGAAAACTGAAAGAACTTGTTACCAGCGTACCTGCTCTATGAGAATGGCTAAGAAAGTTCTTTAAACAAACAAGGAAATGATAAGCAATGAAATTTTGGAACACCAGAAAAGAAAAAAGAACAACCAAAAGAGTAAAAATATGGGAAATATATTTTCCTTTTCTTATTGAATTTTTAAAATGATGTTAAACAGTTAAAGCAGAAATTATAGCACTGTCGAATATGATTCTAAATATGTGGAGGAAATATTTTTAAATATATTTTTATTGATTTCAGCGAGGAAAGGAGAGGGAGAGAGAGATAGAAACATCAATGATGAGAGAGAATCATTGATTGGCTGCCTCCTGCACACCCCCCACTGGGGATCAATCCCACAACCTGGGCTTGTGCCCTGACCGGGAATCAAACAGTAACCTCCTGGTTCATAGGTCGATGCTCAACCACTGAGCCACACTCAGCCAGGCTGGAGGAATTATTTAAGACAATTGTATTATAAATGGGGGAAAGTAAATGTATGTGAAGTCAGGTAAGTTTTCCACACTTTGTCAGAGGCCAAGATATAAATAAAAATGAGGCAGCAGTTTTCATCCATCAGTTTGGATATCGTCAATCTTTTTTTTTTCTTATATATGCCTGTTCAGTGAGACCTTTGAGAAAGAGGTCTCTATCATACACTCTTTGTAAGGCAACCTGACAGTAACTATCAGTTTTAAGTTATCAACTATTGGCACAGTAATCCTCTATGTCAGCGGTTCTCAACCTGTGGGTCGAGATCCCTTTGGGGGTCAAACGACCCTTTCACAGGGGTCGCCTAAGACCATCCTGCATATCAGACATTTACATTACGATTTATAACAGTAGCAAAATTACAGTTATGAAGTAGCAACGAAAATAATTTTATGGTTGGGGGTCACAAAATGAGGAACTGTATTTAAAGGGCCAGAAGGTTGAGAACCACTGCTCTATGTATTAATCTCTTGATGGAAACATTTATAAAAATGCATAATAATGTGTATACTAGGTTATTTACTGCAAAAAAAAAGATAACTTAATGCCTACCAACAGAGGTATTATTAAGTCATAGTAAAACTATACTACAGAGTACTGTGTGGTCATTAAAAAATAATGGGGAGGATCTGTGTTTTTATATGAAATAATATAATTGCTATATATAATTTAGAGGGAAAATAAAGCAAACCTTGGCATAAGATTGGATCCCATGTTGTCAGAAATAAAGGATCCATAAACACATATACATACTTATATGTTTATATGTTTATAGTTTTGTGTACAACTATGCATATATGCATATATGCTTTACCTATTTCAAAAGGTACATAAAAATTGGGAATTCCTTTAGAAAATAGCTGGGTCGAAGTAAGGCTAGGTACATAGGCACGTTTTACTTCATGCCCTTTCTCTGTGCTTGTTGCTTATCCTAATAGATCTTCTAGGCATTGAGTACAGATTGTTTGCATAGAAATATGTACTATTGCTTTATGTTTTCCTTTTTCGTCAACATGTCGTATCATAGTGTGTATGGTGAGGTACAATTTCCTCTTTGCCTTATGTTGGAGATTTTGCTATTCCTCACGATACAGAACATTTTCACAGTCAATATATAAGACTCTCCCTCATTCTTAACTGTCATGTAACATCCCTGAGTATGAGTGCAATCACAGTGTATCTAATTGTTCCTCTATTTGTAAACATTCTGCTTCATTCATATATCTGTTTTAACAAACAGTGCAACAAAAATTCTTATATTTATTCTACACAGGTGCTTGTATTTCCTTAGGCTAGATAAATTGAAAATTAGAAACGCTAGATAGAAAGCTAAGTAACTTTAAATTTATATTGTTCAATTCGCTCGAAAAAGGCTCTACACTCCTGTGCTTTTCCTAATTCCCCTCTCCCACCTACGCTTTTGTGTTCACTACTGGCAAGTAGATAAGGTGATAACTTCCCCAAAATTATTCTGTCTGTAGTACAAGGCTTTTTCAAGCTTAGTACCATCCAACAATTTTTGTAGATGTTCCCACATTTTCGTAGAATTTTGTTCTGTGGTTCCTCCTTTCAGTCCAATGCCAGCTGCCTTTTCTCTTCCAGGATCCCTCTTGGTTTCGGATCCATATGCCTTCTCATTTTTTAGCATTATAGTAGATGTCCTGAAAAAATGTTACCATTGAGGGGAACTGGGTGAAGGCACTCACATAAGACATAGAAGTCAATGTATGATTTTTGCAGCTTCCTATGAGTCTATAATTATTTCAGAATTAGGGTGTTTTTTTGAAGGCACATGTGTCATTTCTATGGATTTGCATTGAGAGGGGAAGTCTGGAGCTGGTACTCAGTTAATCATTTTTATTCCATCCTGACTATTTTGTTTTGAATTATTACAAAAACGTATATTATTTTTTAAGTGATAATAAATTCCACATATATTTTTAGAAGAATGAGATAGATTGATATATGCAACCTATTTTTTTTATAAAAGTTGTATAATGTTTCTATTTGTCCTTTTTAACAAGAAACTTGTATTTCATTTCTAATTTGAAAAATCAGAGAATTGGAGTGAGTTACAAGGATATGCATCAATAAAAAGAAACTCACAAATGGCCTGGAATAAGGTTGGAATTGAACAGCTGTGGATTTGATCCTTCTGCAGATCTCAGTTTCTGTCCAGCTTTTTTAAATGTTTCCTATAAAAATTATCTTTAATGCTGATAACCCAGTAAAGCTCTGTTGCTGGAGCACCAGTACACTTGGTGCAGGAATAGATGAAATAATGCCTGTCCCATCTCAGCCCTCCTGTTTTCAGGGATCCAGAGTCTCAAGTTAGGAGAGCGTCTTCCTGTCCAGTCTGGGCCACAGTGGTCCACTTGTTGGATTCAGATATTTATTAGTCATTATTTTGAAGCATCTATACTGTTACCAAAAAATACCAGCACGCAGTTAATCTCTTTGTATGTTTTGGGGTAACTCCGATTTTTTACTACTTCTTGTCACCCAGGGCCTTGGTAAAATTAAGCTTTTGGATGGGACACTGGGCTTCTCAAGCTTGGGAAAAGCCTCAACTGTGAGCTGGTGCTCTCTGCTCAGTTTAATGTCCACCCGATAGATAGTGTTCAGATGCGATTCGGGGGGAAGGGTCCCGACAGCTTTCTCACTCGGTGTCTTGAGAAATCCTCTACTCTTGTGCTTTCTGAAATAAACTGGAGAAGTGTTGCACATAATTAATTCTGTAGCTCACTCTCTTCCACAGGCTTTTTGGAGGGGACATAGACAACGGATGTCATATGTCAGCAGGCGGCAGACATTCGCTGATCAGCTTCCCTCTATTGTGAAGGTAAACATCCTTTCTTACCAAGTGCTTGACCTAAACGTTTCCCTTCTGTTTAGTTTGCTTGTGGAAGACAGACTATGGAAGGAGTAGGTGTGAGCCTTGAAGCCAGAAGCAAGTCCTGGGTTTGAGTCCCATCTCCACTACTCACTTAACTGATCATCTACAAGCAAGTCCATTGAACACAATAGCTGACTTGGTTCCTTTATGTGGTCATGAGAGTCAGATGTGCAAATGCTTTGTAACCGGGAAATGCTCTTTCTCCAGAAAGTCCAAATTGATTATTTAAAGTCTGGCAGAAACCCAACTTTATTTCATGTTCCTCTTATCATATTTGCTGATAGTATTTAGAATGCTCAAACTTAACAACACGAAACCTTCATGGGAAGGTAAAGGCAAAAGTTAGGATCTGAATCTGGGTAGTGAGCCAGTCCCACCCAGCTTTGCACCAGGGTGATTGCTCTGACCTCAGAGAAGGAAGCGGCACTGTGATGGCCACTGTCTCGGAGCTGGAAACCAGGGGCCCATGCAGAAGTGGACGGATAGACAACTTGGGACTCCTGGTGAAAGTCAGAATGGGGGCTGGAGAGAGACTGGGATCAGATGAGGTTAGTTTAAAAGACTTTTTAAACTGTGAAGACACAGAATGACATTTTCTAGATCCATGGTGCTGCAGCTCCTTCATGTCCTGTGCTCTCCATGGAGCATAGGCCTGCTCGCTCAGAAAACTCGTTCACAGTTGGTCCCTCATGAGAACGCGTTAAATGTTTCTCTGTAAAGACCTCAAGTATATTGGATATATTTAAGAAATGTTGGAAGAAACCCTGGACTTAGTTTCATTTGATTCCCTGACCCACTACAACTTTCAGTAACATGCTTTTCATTTATGGGGATGAAAGCAAAACATCACAAGGCTACCTTACCTTCCGTACCATAAAGTGTAAAATGTTTTCAGCCCTTAAGAGAAGAAGCAGTGAAAGAAGTAGGAGATAAAGATCAGGCTTTAGGTGTTTATTATGTGGCAGGCTGCTAATTTTTACTTTTTTATCAAATAAAGTATAAATATTATTTTTTTAGAGAGACTGCATAAAAAGACATTAAAGTTCTTTGATTTCTCTGTTTAACGTATTTTTAGATTCAGTCCTGGTTCCGGATGACCAGAGCACGGAGGAATTACCTTTCACGGCTGCAGTATTTCAGAGATCATGTAAGAGACCTGCATGTGCATTTTTATCCCGGCTGAGCATGAACTGAACGAAGCTTTGTTTCATGTTAGCCTTGAATGATTTTTGTTAAATGGTGGGAATGAATACTAGGACAAAAAAAAATAGGTCTTAGAACACAATGTGATAATATTTGGAGACGTAAGAGTTTGTATTCAGAACTCAAGTTCAGAGTGAGCCTTCACCCACCAGGACTGGTTAGGAAAAACAGGAGAAAGCAAACTGGTGTGGGCCCTAAGAGAAAAGATCCTAAGGGAATCTTTTCCAACATCACTAGGACAGTTTTTCTACCTGGTAACTGATTAAATTAGAGAGAAGCCCACAGGAGGAATTCTTTCAGGATCTTTACAGAAGAGCCAGGTGAACATGCATTGGATCATCTAGGTTTGGTGGTGAAATTCTTTTCCCTTTTTAGAGCTCTTTAACAGTCCCCATACAATCTTGTTTATACTTTTAGCTGACTTTATCTGACCCTTCATTCAAAAAAAGTGGAAAAATAAACATTGAATCCACCACATCAAAATACTATCACTTCTAAATAGTGTCCATTCTTAAATACCATCAGTTCTTAAATAGTTCTGAATCCTAAAATAGTGGAGTAGATGGGACTCTGGAAGGCCATGACCGGTCTCATTCTTTTGCAGAATAATGAAATCGTGAAAATACAGTCACTATTGAGAGCAAGCAAGGCGAGAGATGACTACAAAACATTGGGTAAGTGGGAGTATCCAGAAACAAAGTATGGATCCCTTATAAGCCAGGGGAGGACAAATTATTTCTAACTTAGTCACTTCAGAGACTGCTCCAAGAACAGAGATGCCCATTGTGTCCAGAGGATTTGGGTCACCTTCAGCCCCAGACTCTGAACTGGTATACAAGGGAACGTGGGATGACATGTTTCCTATTATAAGTGGAAGGGGTAAGTGGAGTGGATGTCATTTCTTCTTCAAAAAGAATGGGGTTGGCATAAATGCTGATATTTTTATATTAAATTTGAGCTGGAATCCAGAATACAATGCAAAAGAGCCAGAAGATAAGCGTACATTTCAGCTGTTTAATTTATTTGCTGGCCTATGATTTTCCCTCCTCACTATAAGAGTAAAACATATTCCTATAAGAAATTTTTGAAATCATATAAAAAGGAAAAAGACATGTACTCACCTCCCAAAGATAACTACAGTCATCTTCCTGTAACTTTGTTCTGGACTTTTCACAGTAGCTATGGTTTTTAAAATAGCTTTTCTTATCTATATATATAAAAGGCTAATATGCTAAGTGTCCCTTCCACCATCCGACCAGTCGCTATGACACACACTGACCACCAGGGGGCAGACACTCAATGCAGGAGCTACCGAGCTGCAGTGACTTGGCAGTGGCAGTTCTTGGGTGACGCACCACACCCGAAACCAGAGAGGAGGGAGCCCGATTCCTCATGGGGCCGCTCGATTCCACCTTTGGCTGTAGGTTATGTTGGCCCCAAATCTGGTTTACTGCACACTTGCGTTTGGGTTCCACACCCTGTATGACAGCAACTTTGCAGAGTGCCCCCTCGCACTCCGGGATCCCTGTCGGAGAGCCAGTTTCGGCCCGATCCCCACAGACCAGGCCGAGGGATCCCACCTGCCGGAGGGACCTCAGTCACTCCGCAGAAGCACTTCGAGCCACATTACTACCCCGGGTGCGGCCAGCCAGGGAAGGGACCACAGGAGGTTGGCTTCAGGGCGTGTCCAGCCTGTCTTGCCAGTCCCACCCCGCCGGCCACCTTCTAATTAATTTCCTTTCAATATGCATGAATCCGTGCACCGGGTCACTAGTAATAGTATAAGGCATTTGTAGAAAGTTTGAAAAAGCAAAACAAAATTAAAAATCACCCAAGAATAGCAATCACATTTTGTGCTCTCTCTTTACAGTTCCAGCTCTACATATGTTTCTCATTGGTTTTTACATAGTGAACATTATTCTTTACATGCTGAATTTTCAACATTCTAATTATCGCAAGAACATGTGATAAATTAAGAACATGTCCTAGATTAAGTCGAAAATAGCTTGTTAATAAATTTATGAGGACTGTCCACATTTTTTAAATATTTCACTTAGGCCCCACCAGCATGGCTCAGTGGTTGAGCATCAACCTGTGAACCAGGAGGTCATGATTCGATTCCTGGGCAGGGCACATGCCCAGTTTTCGGGCTCATTCCCCAGTGTGGGGCATGCAGGAGGCAGCTGATCAATGATTTTTCTCTCTCATCATTGATGTTTCTATCTCTCTCTGCCTCTCCCTTCCTCTCTGAAATCAATAAAAAATATTTTTTAAAGAAATAAATAAATATTTTATTTGTCATTCAAAAATAGCTTTGAGAGAGCAAAAACAAAATCATTGCTTGAGTATCTTAGTAATGAAACTGGCCATTGTATTTTCTCTAACTCTGCTTTGTTTTTAAATTTGTTTTTTTGGAGAAAGTAAAAAGCTGTTTAGAAATTTTCCTAGCACAGTGCCTAGTAAGTAGGTTAGCCAACACCCTTTATTGTCTAAAGTCTATCTGAATTATGAGAGGAAGTGCATGGCTCCAGAAAAATCTTCCCTGGTCCTTGTTAAGGAAAAGCCTTGGGAAGCTTTAGAGGCCAGGCTCCGCCCCCAAATCTACTGGATAATGTCTATTCCGCTATGTTCCAGTAGGCTAAGCGGAGTAAGGGTAGGTCAGCCAGTCTTTTCAGTGGCATACTTCTCCACTTTGAATTCATGAGATTCAACTCTCAGTGGGTATCTTCAGTGTTTTTTATGAGAAGTCTGAGTAGAGGGTTTGTTTTCTGAACCCTTACACACTAAAATGGGCTTGTTTTTGCCTTTGCATGTGAAAGACAGTTTAAGTAAAAACAGATCCAGAGACAGAGAAGCATTGATCAGACCATCAAACCTCAGAGGGAAGGTAGGGGAGGGTGAGGGTAAGGGGGAGAGATCAACCAAAGGACTTGTATGCACGAATATAAGCATAACCAATGGACACAGACACCAGGGGGGGTGAGGGCATGAGTGGGAGGTTGGGGGGGCAATGGGGGGATAAGGACACATTTGTAATACCTTAATCAATAAAGAAAAAGAGAGGATTAAATTCTCCAAATGAACACAGGCTGATTTTCATTCTAGGTAACATGTTTTTGTGGGTAATGCTTTTCATTTACTTACATTTTTTAAATTACAAAAACAAAAGTAATTCCAGTTTAAAAATCTGGGTGATTTTATTTAACCTGTAGAGGTGGATTAAAACTATGTTAGTGAATAAGTTAGATCTGAGCTTCTCTGGCCTTTGGCAAAGGTGGTTTCATGGTAACTGAAATGTAAATTGTCATTTCTTTCTCAATTATCTTTACAAAGCTAAGGCATTTTTTTTCTGTTCTGAAAAAGACCACTTTTCTTAGTCATCCTCCATTTTCACCCATTCCCTCTGGAGAGATATTGAATGAATTTAAGCTTGGAAGTTGCTAGAACTGCAGTGAAGCCAGTAAGTGCTGACCATGAAAGTGTTTGATTTTCTAACATTAAACTACCACAGGGTGGTATGAAGATGCCAAAAAAGCCTACTGTTGATTGGAGAAATATTAAATTTGAACCAAAATAATTGGTAATGCTAAAATATTTGTTTCTAACTGGCCTATTGGAATATGAAAAGATACACAGTCCTTAGGAGCAGGGATAGTGACTTTAGACACAAATGAGATGGCCCAGTTCTCTCAGTTTCTCCACATGAATGAGTTCTAGTGCATCGCTCAGGCTTTCTCGGGAATGGTCCTGTCATCAGCAACATCTTTGGTAGAAATGAGAGGAAAATAAATTCACAAAGGTCCTCATGATCCAAGGTAACGTCTCCAAAAAAGATCATCCAATGTGGCAAAATAGTAACCCAGATGTCTCTAGATTTGGTTGTTCATGCCGAGTTCATGCTGTTCATTGTTTGTGGTGTTGGTTGAGCGCTTTTTATTTTTTGAGTGTCAGAACACCACACAACCACGCTGGGCATAGAAAAAAAAAAAGATGGGCTAGGGCCTTTCATGTAAAGGAGAGGATGGCTGTTGAGGTTGCCATGACTGGGCTGGACTCTTTCCAGTCATGCTTGTATTGCTGTAGCTAATCATCATTGAAGGTCCAGAGTTTATTCTCACAGTTTACCAAGATCTCACTAAACACCTTAAAAAATACGCTTTTAAAAAAGTCTGTGCCAGCATAATTAACGTTCAAGGCAGGAAGGGAAAGCCCCTTTAGAATTTACATAGATGCCTCTGTCAGCCAGAGAGAGGCTGGTCTCCTAGGCGCTGAGTGTCTTCCCTTGGTCCATGCAGAAAGAACAAGGACCAAATTTCAATTATTAAAATCTTGTTATTTCTGCCAAGTAGAACCTGTATCCTACTTGTCATTCCAGTGGTTTCTGTTTGGCCTTACAGTTAGTTCTCCCTTCATCAGCCTTTTCTAATTCACTTATCACCTAGTTCTTGCTCCTTCCCAGAGGTCTTTTGGGCCGAGAGAAACCACATTCTGCTTCCTGCAGCAAAAGCACAAATCTCTTATCTGGCTGAGCCACAGGCCCTCAGAACCGAGGTAACTTAAACACTGACATTCTTTCCCAGACTCCTCATCAGTAAGGCACTATCTTCTCAGTGCATGAGTCCTGGAAACAGTGTAAGAGGCGGCTGATAAGTGAGTGTTAGTAACTGGAAAGTAATGAGGCCAGACATTACCAGTGCTTTGCTTTTATTTACATGATCAGTTTTCTGGTCCAGATTTTACATGGGACAGAACAATTCGTTCCAAAGCCCAAGTCATTCCATTGCTGTATTTTTCTGGTAATGCTTTATTTAAAGACCTGGTTTCTTTCCTATTGGTAGTAATTCCAAGCATGCCCAAATGAAACATGCCTGTTCCTCTCCCTGCAGTGGGCTCCGAAAACCCACCGTTACCGGTAATCCGCAAATTTGTGCACCTATTGGACCAAAGTGACTTGGATTTCCAGGAGGAGCTGGAGGTCGCACGGTTGAGGGGAGAAGTGGTGACCAAGATCAGGGGCAATCAGCAGCTGGAGAAAGACCTGAACCTGATGGACATCAAGATTGGGCTCCTGGTGAAGAACAGGATCACCCTGGAGGTCGGTAGGGGTTGTGGGACTGCTGGCTCCCAGAAGAGGGGAGATGCCTGTGTGCTGGTCCCCAGCACTCTGGTCCAGATGAGCTCATTTGGAATCCAGAATGAGTAGTTCGAAGTTCAGTTACCATTTGCATTACAAAGTAGTGGTTCTCAGACTGCGAAAGTCTCCTCCCTCCTTTATAACATTTCATCAGGCTCCTTTACCAGTCGGAAATGAAAATTCTATGAAATTAAACCTACTTACATGTGTACCTTCATAACAAGACTAAGGCCTTTATATAAGTAAAAGAGATAAATAAGAAGAAAGTAATTTGCAATTAACACACATATTTCCAAACGAAAGTACACAGGCCCGATGCCCTTAGGAGATGTGATGAAGTGGCTGGAGGCTGGGGCCTCTTCCCGGAATAACCGCAGAGGGAGCTGCAGATGAGCCTGGCCCACGGGGTGGCGGGGCCTTTCGTTTTCCAAAACGGACATCAACTCTGCAAAGTTCAGAATAGGCAGGGTGTTTACGTAGAATTATGGTCCTAGAAAATTAAGTGTACGTTAAAATTGTGGAGGATGTGTAGTGTGCTTATATGTCAAACAGTTAGGTTCTAGGCTCCAATAATTACCCGGAGAATGTTTGCCTGTGAATGACTGGCCAGCAGCACATTCAGACTCCAGCCATGCCGGATGTGGGACAGTTATCTACGCAGGACAGCAGGGCACCTGTCATCCCTCACCCACACCTGCTAGAAGCCTATCGTGCTTTCCAGTCGTTAGATATTAAAACATTTTTTTACACATTTCCAGAACGGTCCCTACAGAGTGGAACTGCCCAGTCATAGACTCTAACTAAAGAATGCTGTGCTTTCGGGTCTTTGTGAAATAGGACCGTGTCAGAGCTCCTGGAAACAGTGAAAAGCTGTGTGCCTGCTTCTGTGCCGCATCCGTTTCCAGAGAACTGACAGGACCTTCCTGAAGCTCTGAGCAGGCTGCCCGGGGCGGGTGGGTAGCCGGCTGCAGGGGCCGAATATGTGCTTCTGGAAGAGTGGGAGGCAAGCAGCCATGGGAGCTACAGGCTCACGGAGATAACAGTGAAATAAATAGTTGAAGAGGAAATAAGGAAACTAGATTTAATGTTCTTCATTTAACTCTATTTTCATTATTTTATCCAGAAAATCAGCAATACTGTTTTTCTTATGAAATGTTTATATTGTCTGACGTAAACGAGAACTTTTAAAGTGTCATATAATCCAGAAGGTCTGTTGGAGAATGCCTTTTTTAGCCATGAAGTTGTAAACAGGAAGTGCCTTCCCAAAGAAAGGCTTACTTACAAAACAGAAAACAGTAGGGATAATATGTAGTTGTGGAAATACAATCATAGCAGATTGTCAGATCTTCATGAATGTTTTAAGTTTTTTTAAGTATTTCTAATTGATGAAGTTAAGTTTTCAGCTTGCGTTTTCAAACACTTAGTATTTATCAAACACTTATTAGAAGTTAAACTAATGATTATTGAATATGTAGTCGTTAGCCTTATCACTGTGATAGCAAGTTTAGTGTTGATGACATTCAGAATAGTGCAGTTGAAGCGTGATTATAGTGGGGAAGCAGTGAGGAAACAACCTAACACAAATAGAATTCGTTTAACATGCAGGTTATGCAGTCCCTAAAAATAATTTTTTTGAAGAACATTTAAGGGCAGGGGAAACAGTTCACAATATAATGGGGGGGAAATAGTACCCAAAACAGGACAATTTTATTTATTGTACTATATTTTATATTTCAGAAAAGCTAGAACAAAAGTTAAGTGATTTTTCTTTGGATGATAGAACTAAACTTATCTTCTTTATCTTTTTTTTTTAACACTGAGCATGTGTTTAGTGAGAAGAAAAGATTGTAAAGGGAAGTAGATTAGTTCTTATAGAGCAACTCCAGCTCTCCTAGTCACAATGTGTCTTACAATACTTTTAAAATTTGCATTCCTCCTATAAATCTGAAAAAGTCAGTCATATTTAGTATTATAACAAAATTGTGCAACTATCTAATGCTAGAACATTTTTATCACCCCATAAAGAAACCCCAAAGAAAATGTTCTGGAATTAGATAGTGTTGATGGTTGCACAACGTTGTGAATGTATGAAACACCACTGAATTGTACACTTGAAAAGGATGAATTTATAAAGCATGTGAATAATATTTCAATTCAAAAAACAAAAGAAAGAATACCCATATTCATTCACTGTCACTACCTATTATTCTCTTCCCCAGCCACACCACCATTAATCTGCTTTTTGTCTCTATAAATGTGCCTGTTCTGGATATTTCATATTAATGGAATCACACAATATGTGGTCCATTGTGACAGGCTCTTTCACTTAGCATAGTGTTTTTGAAGTTCACCTATGTTGTAGCATGAGTCAATATTTCATTCCTCTTTCTTTATGAATAACATTTCATTGTTATATACCACATTTTATTTATCCATCCATCAATTGATGGACATTTGAGTTGTTTCTTCTTTTTCACTATTATGAATAATTCTGCCATAAGCATTCATGTACAGGTTTTGTGTGGACATATGTTTTCAGTTCTCGGGTATATACAGTGATTTTCAACCTTTTTCATCTCATGGCACACATAATTACTGAAAGTCTGTAGCACACCAAAAAACATCTTTTTTGCCCATCTGACCAGAATATAGGTATAATTTTGATTCATTCATACTGGAATAGCCATAGTTGTGTTGGCTATCGTCATTTTTTTTATTTGACAGTCTAAGAGGAAAAAGGTCAGTGCCTCTGGCTAAATAGTCAGGTATTGCATGTTTTAGAAATTCTTGCTGCACACCAGTTGAAAATCACTGGTATATACCTAGAGTGAAATTAGTGGATCATATAATAACTCTGTGTTTAACTTTTGAGGAACGACCAACATGTTTTTCTAAGTGGCTGTACCATTTTACAATTTTACCAGCATGGTATGAAGTTTTCAATTTATCCATATATCAACATTTGTTACTGTCTTTTCCATTATAGCCATTCTAATTAGTATGAAGTGGTATCACATTATACTATTGATTTGCATTAATTTCCCTGATAACCATTAATATTGAGCATCTCTTCATGTGTAGATCTTCTTTGTGAAAATGTCTGTTGTCATCCTTCGTCCACTTTTGATTGGGGTTTTTGGTCTTTTGTTTTTTTTGAGATGTAAGAGTTCTTTATATATTGTGGATCAAGTCTCTTATTTGATATATGACTTGCAAATATTTTCTCCCATTCTGTGGGTTGTCTTTTTACTTTATTGATAGTGTCCTTTGAAGCACAAAGGTTTTAGTTTGTATGAAGTCCAATTTATTTGTTTTGTCACTAGTGCTTTTGGTGTCATACCTAAGAAACCATGGCCTAATCCAGGGTAACAAAGACTTATACCTAGGTTTTCTTTCAAGAGTTTTATAGTTTTAGCTCTTACATTTAGTTGCTTGATCTCTTTTGAGTTAGTTTTTGCTTATGGTATGAAGTAGGGGTCTGACTTCTTTCTTTTGAACATGCCCATCCAGTTGTCCCACCATCATTTGTTGAAAAGACAATTTTTTCCTTATTGAATTGTCTTGGTGCCTACCTTAACGCTTAAGAGCAAATAAGTGAAACTTTGGAGAATAAATATTACAAAAGCCAAATTTACCTGCAAGCTGGATTTCCTTAATTTGTTTAACATTCTCTATTCCCTTGTTTCTTCATGAGGGAAACATGGAAAATTAATCTTTTCAACTATGGGTGTGTCTGGTGTATGTGATGGAAAGAGGTAAAGAGTATCAAAGTATAAAAATATTTTTATAAAAATTTTTTCCAGGATGTGATTTCACACAGAACGAAGCTGAATAAGAAAAAAGGTGGAGAAATGCAAATACTGAATAACACTGACAACCAAGGAATCAAAAGTTTGAGTAAGGAGCGGAGAAAAACACTAGAAACATATCAGCAGCTGTTTTATCTTTTACAGGTGAGAACACTTTATTTCACTACTAGAGGCCCGGTGCACAAATTCATGCACCAGTGGGGTCCCCGGCCTGCCTGAGGGATCGGGCTGAAACTGGCTCTCCGACATCCCCCGAGGGGTCCCGGATTGCGAGAGGGCGCAGGCCAGGCTGAGGGACCCCACTGATGCACTATTAGGACCAGGGAGGGACGCAAGGTTGGCCAGCCAGGGAGGGGACCGCGGGAGGGTTCCAGGGTGTGCTGGCCCATCTCGCTCAGTCCCAATTGGCCGGACCCCAGCAGCAAGCTAACCTACCGGTCAGAGCGTCTGCCCCCTGGTGGTCAGTGCACGTCATAGCAACTGGTCGACCAGTTGACTGGTTGCCCTCTGGTGGTCAGTGCACGTCATAGCAAGCGGTTGACCAGCCTTAGCATATCATTAGCATATTACGCTTTGATTGGTTGAACGGCCAACCGGATGGCCAGACACTTAGCTTATTAGGCTTTTATTATATAGGATGAGTTTTGGGTAGATACTGTGTTCCATGTTTGTGGTTTACAGTGGATCTTTCCCCATGCTAAAACTGGAATAGAGTTTAATCTTACATGCTTTGAAAACCTAAGTACCAAGTACTATTCTAGGTTCTTTACATACATTATCTCATTCAATTCTTACTGCAACCCTAGAAACCATTAGGAAGTAATTGCTGTTGCTTTTCCTAAATTACATATGAGAAAACTGAGAGAGCCAGTAAATGGTAAAACAAGGGCTTTGGGACCCAAGTAGTTTGTTTTCAGAGCCCATTAGCTTCATGACTATCTTATACTACAGTTATCTGCAGAAACGGGATAAATCTGATAATAGTATAAGCAGATGCTGTTAACCATGAAAAAATTAACTATCTGAAAAACAGGTGTTTACCAGAATCAGTCTGCCCTTCTTCTGAGCAAAGAGCCAAAGAGTTTGGATTAGGGAAATAGTGTATCTTTTTATTTCATTGATTTCATGGCATTCCTCTGATCTGAATGAACAGTAATTCTCCGTTGCTTCCAGAGTGCGGGTGTGAGCTGATAAGCTGAACTGGTTATGGTTGGACTCTGGTGGACCAGTTGCTGTTTTATTTGACCATTGATTCAGCTTATCTGCCCGACCACAAGGTGCTAAAGGAAACTGAGTAAGCGACAGTGATAGATGTAAACAAAGCTTCCCCTTCAGCAGGAAAACTTTCCCACAAGACTCGCATCAGCAGTTCTTCCTGGATGTCAGGTGTTCCTCTGTGTGGGCAGCTGCTGTCAGTGGTGATGCCTGAATCTGTGTGTGAGGATGCCACTGACATGAGGTGTACACAGAACATGTTAGCCAAACCATAAATAGGGGGTGACTAGACCCACTGAGAGAAGAGATGTCAATTTTGATAATTCTCTATTTCGAATAATAGCTTGGAAAAGGAGATGTAGTGCCACAGAGGGCCACAGTGTGGCAGCATAGAAGGGGAAAACAAAAAAACACACACGTTAAAACAGAATTGTCCATGGAATCCAGGGCTTAATGCCAGCAGCCTTTCCAGAAAGAAAGGGGGCTCACACTCGACAGGGAAGGGTTTCTGGCTGCCTAAATCAGGTTAGTAGTTATCCACCAGTTGGAAATTCAATCTTAGACATTTGTCATTTTTCACATCCACAAACTTCTAAGTGTATGAAGCTGCTTTGATAGAATTTGTGTCACAGGGAAAGTCATAATTTAGTCATTAGCCTAAGGCTTGTATTGTTTACCCTGTTACATAAGTGAAGGCAGATGGATGGAAAAGGGAAAAGACACAGGAGCATGTTTAGATTAATTCTACCAAATTTTATTTCCCCCAAAATAAAAAAACTGATAGTCCCAGAACACGACCATTTGGTTGTACCCAGTGAATTGTCTCTTCTAATCATGAATTTTCCTTCACCTTTTCTTTCTCTCCTTTGGACACCTTAGCCCAAGATCAATGAGGAAACCATAGAATAGCAAATGGTCTGGATTCCTTTGGCCTTTGGATTATGCCTTAGCAAGAATTATTAGCCACAGTAGCCAATCAGCTAATATAGGTTGGGTTTGTCTCTGCAGTGTGAGCCTAAATTTAAAGTTTTTAGGGCATCTGAGAGCAATGAGGAGTGGGCTTCTTTAGCTTTAGAGTAACTTTCTCAATCTCATATGCTTTGTGTGGGAAAAGAATCTCTACAGAGCTATAAAGAAACAGTTGTCCTGAGCTGCTTATTCATAACATTTCAGCCAATTTTGTATAGGCTTGAAAGTAAATCTAGGTAGTAAAGTAAGCTAGAATTTGGATTTTCTTTAAAACACTGAAGCCAAACTGCTTGAGTAGAGTTGTCTCTTGATGTCCACCAGGGGTTGATTCCAGGACCCCCAAGGTTACCAAAATTCACAAATGCTCAAGTCCCTTATATAAAATGGGGTAGTACTTGCGTATAACCTAGGCATATCCTCCCATATACCTTAGTCATCTCTATATTACTTATAATACCTAATGTAAATAGTTGTTATGCTATAGTATATGGGGAATGATAACAAGACAAAAGTCTGTACATGTTCAGACTGTATATGGCCATCATAGACCTAATTATAGAGTTACATGTCAGCAACAAAGTAACGTTTTCCCGAGTATTTTTTATCTGTGGTTGGTTGAATCCACCGATGCGGACCCTATGGATATGGAGGGCTGACTCTATTCCAGAGGAAAATTAGTTTCTGTGTATGGAAATTTTCCTTTCTCATCAGAAGGAAGATGAAAAGGAGGAGGATTTCTCTGTAACCTAAGAATTATTTTTTTCTCTGCTAATAACCTCCATCTGGTTGTGTAGCTACTGGAGAAAAACCATATGACTGGTGCTACATCTCACAGACTCCAGCTGAGCACTCAGGGCTCCATTTCAGTGTTTTTTAAATTCTTGTCAACATTTAAGTTGTCTTTTTTTTCTTTGTCGATTTCTTCTGGCATTTCCCCCATCAACTATCCTGACCTTCACCTCTTTCTTTAGCCTACCTGCTTCACGCCTAAGTTCTAATTCCTTGTAAAACATTATGGCCATCCCACTGTCTTCACATTCAAACATATCCTTTTCTTTTTTATTTTTAGTCTCAAAATAGGGGATGTTTCCTTTTATTCACTCATCACTTCTTCTAGGACAGTCTATTTAGCTGGGCCTTTTCAGATACCAGATTCTATTTGCCACCCCCTCTCTCTTCAGTGTTTCGAAAATAAACATTCATGTGTGGCTCAAAATGGGTAACAGTGTAAAGTATATATGTTTCATTAAATATATCACATAGCATATACAATTTAAATTCTCTCGTAACTTTCTAATGTAACTTCCTATAGTATTACTATGATTACTATTAAGATTAGCTGACAACTTTTAAAGTCTTATTTTGTGCCAGATACTCTTCTAGTTGCTGTATACACATTAAGTCATTGACAGGGAACTGGGTATTCTTCTCTGTTTTAATAATATATCAACATATAGATTTCAGGTGGGTTTTTTCCTTCCTCCCTCTTTTGTTTTAGACCAATCCTTTATACCTGGCTAAGCTGATTTTCCAGATGCCACAGAACAAGTCCACTAAATTTATGGATACTGTTATTTTCACACTATACAACTATGCTTCCAATCAGCGAGAAGAATATCTACTCCTCAAGCTTTTTAAAACCGCTCTGGAAGAAGAAGTAAAGTATGTATATAAATAATTCTTATAAGTTATTTATACCTATTAAATATATCAAGTTTCTTGAGAAATTTCTACATCATTATAGGTTATGCAGGTACAACTTGCCCCCACCAGTGATACCTTTTCTAATGCTAAACTAACTTTCGATTTTATACAACTGAAAATCAAAAGCTTTTTTGAAAGTCAGTAAGAAAATTTAACTTAATTAAAATTATGTAAGTAATAAAGCCACAAGATAAGGATCTCTGCTAAATAGTGTTCCCTTCTTACTGAAACTTAAGCTTATTTTTGCTAATTTGCTCATTTGTTTTCTCAGTAAATGTAAAAAAAATAAAGTGTAGGTAACTATAATGAATGGACAAAAAATAATAATAACACACACAAAAAAATCAACACATGAGGAGCGCCCTTAGCCAACTAGATGGACCTTAACTTTCTTCCTGACTTCTTGACACCTGAAACATATTAGCTAGGCCCTCTGCCCTCAGGGTGTCTATAAACCAGCATGAGAAATAGAATTCATGAGAAATAGTAATGCTGTGCCAAAGAATAAGGTAAGAACTAATGAATGAAGCACACAGTGTAACATCAGAGGGATGGTAAGAAGTTTCAATTAGGTCAGTTGATAAAGATATTATGGAAGAGGAGGCAGTTGGCCCAAAGCCTTGAAGAATATCTATAGTTTTATAAGAAGAAATGGAAAAAGGAAATAAGGCACAATGATGATAGAAGCAGCATGGGCCGAGGTACAAGAAAAAGAAGATTAGTCTCTCCAAGATGTGACTTAATTAGTGCCTATTAGTGGTTGAGCCAGATCATGGAAGATAGTGAGGACAGGACCACCTGATGAGCCTCTTACTCCCTGGAAAGCTATAAGGTTTTGGAGAAGGGATGTGGACATGACCACATTGGGTTTAGAAGATTGACCAGCTGGCCATGTATGAACAGGATGAATTGGAGCTACACAGATCAGAGAATGAGAAGGAGAAAGATAGTTTGTGCTTTTAATATACTCAGTAGGACGTGGATGAAAATATCCAGCAGAAAACTGGAAATTCAAGACTAACTCCCAGGAAAGAGATGGGGAATAGATATCAGATCAAAGGATAGGCTGCAGAGATATGGTCATTGCAGTTGTGCCTGAGTGAGATCTGAGGAGAGAACGTGTCGAAGGTGAAGGAAAACAAGTCAAAGGTGGGAAGAGGAGACAGCAAAAGAAACAAAATGGATGACTGGGTAAGACCCTGGCACTCTGAGACCCTAAAGGGAAAGCCAGTGGAAACGGGAGACAGTGGTCCAGTGGGAGGAGGGGGAGAGGTTGCTCAGAGATGGAAGGTTGGAGAGAGGGAAGGTCAGAGAGTTGGCAATCAGAAATAAAGAAGATTTCTCTCAGCCCTCTGATGGAGCCAGAAGCCACATAGCCTAGAATTTGAGTGGGACTTAGAGAAGTGGAGATAGTTCATTCAGTCAAGAAAGTTATTTTTGAAATTTGGTAACTAGAGAGGGCACAGTACAGTGTCCCCCAGTGTTATTAGTCTTGGTCCATTTTCAGTTCCTTCCTGCCTCCTAGATTGAGATTACGGCGGAGAACCTATTTTTAAACCCTTAAATTTATCAAATCAGAAACATTTATCTTACAAATGATAGCTTCCTTTTAAGTCATACTATCTTTGATCGTCAGTGGAGAAAAATATAGCCCCAGGAAGCCCTCACCTGCCAGAGAGAATATACATTGTTTAAAACTATCCACAGAGGCAAACCATTTTGTTTTGGGTTGGGCTTTTTTTAGATCAAAGGTGGACCAGGTACAGGACATCGTTACTGGGAACCCTACAGTCATCAAGATGGTCGTCAGCTTCAACAGAGGCGCCCGTGGGCAGAACACGCTGCGCCAGCTCCTGGCTCCAGTGGTGAAGGAGATCCTGGATGACAGCTCCCTGGTCATCAACACGAACCCTGTGGAGGTGTACAAGTCTTGGGTGAACCAACTAGAAACACAGACTGGAGAAGCCAGGTAACAAAGCCAGGAAGATGTTGTTTTCCAATCATGCTTCATGATCATTTTTACATGTGTATTCTGTATATTCTTAAACTCTGTCAAGCTCTGTTAAAAGAACAAAACGTACTGTGCAAATTCCATTCAATCCAAGATGTTACCTCCCTTTAATTTACGGTGCAGGTCACATTCTTAGAGTACTGCTCATCTTGATAGTACACGATGTTGTAACATTTCAGTACCAGTTGGTCCCCAAAGCCACAACTTCCATAATTCTCTCCCTTGGTTATTCTTTGTGTGTTTCTAAACTAGATCTAGAAATGGTACACCTGATAATACATACTTTTTTAGACTTAGCAAGTGAGTAACTTTAACGTGTAAGCATCAACAAGCCAGGTGGGATTGGCTTGTTCTAGGCGGTGGTTTTTTAGATCTAAGCAATCCCAGTTTTTCATTGCCTGCAAAAGGATGCCTTGTGAAATCATGAAGATATGCACAGAGAACTCTGGTTGTCATAGCAGCATTTGTAATAGCAAAAGTTGGGCAAAGTCAAAATATTTAGCTTTGGGGAATTTGTTAAATAAATGTTTGTGTGACATAATGGAGTAGTCAGTAACTATTTGGAATCATGGTATAGAAATCTATTTATTGGCATGGAAAAATGTTCACAATTTAGTTTTCAGTTGTAGTTAAGTACAGTGACTCATTTTCTTTAAAAGGAAATACTTGTACGCACACACAAATACACAAGTACACATAGGATCTGTATGGGGAGTGTATATACATGAACTGCATTGTACCCATGAGTGTATGAGACCCATATACACACGTGCATAGATGGAGGACCCAGAAAACTGTGGACTAAGATATGAAAAGTGGTTTTCTGTAAATTCGTGTGTTTTTTTCTTGTTGGCTTATATGCAGTTCTTTTCTGTAAAAGAATTTTTTAAAAGAGGAAGAAAGTTAACTGGATCTGCCAGTTACTTTGCCAGAAGAGCTCAGAGGGAGAGCCCGGAATGCCCTGCTCCCCTACTGGCAGAGGACCATCTGGGCATGTGAGGCTTCCCCTCACTTAGCAAACCGTTTGTCCCTGGAGACAGTGGGCAAAGTCCAGTTCACTATACAAAGCTTAACTATAGGATCAACTTGGCAAGGATACAAATGCTTGTACCTACGCGCTATAAAATTGCAAGCCCTTGTTGTGTTTTCAGCAACCTGCCTTACGATGTGACTGCAGAACAGGCTCTGACTTACCCCGAAGTGAAAAGTAAACTGGATGCATCCAATGAGAGCCTGCGCAGGGTCACCGACAGAGTCCTGAATTCCATCATTTCTTCCCTTGATCTACTGCCGTAAGTTCTGTTATTAGCAACTTTAGCATTCTTTGCTGAAAGTTCTTGAAATAATACGTAAAATAAACCCCAGTAGTAAAGATAGGAATTTTCTCTCATATTATATTTACCGTTTTAAACATTTGCCTACATTTGCATTTTAAATTCATAACTGTTCTCCAAAGAGGAAAGTATACAAACCCGTTCAGTTACTGTCATCCATGGAAGTCCTTTGCTTCCGTTACCATCTCATGTTATGTTTAATTTTAGGAAAATGCTCAGCTTTCGTTGACTGGAACAGTTGCTGTGTATTCCTTTCTCACTTAGGTTTTTTTCCATTACTTTCTTTTGTCATCTGTTTTACATGTAGTTATGGATTGAGGTATATAGCCAAAGTACTGAAGAATTCAATCCATGAGAAATTTCCCGATGCAACAGAAGATGAGCTATTAAAGGTAGATGTTCAAGGGTAATCTCACCGTAGCTTCTCTTGGGGGTGTGAGCCAAAATTACCAACACACCATTTTGTAAGATTTCTTTCACCTTCTATGACTATTTATAATAAGCTGCAGGTCTATTTCTAACAGTTATTGTAATTGTTGATTATGGAGATCTTACACATGATTGAGATTCTTTATATTAGATCATTTGGGGGGCAGTAGCATATTTTTCACCAAAAATAATTTTGTTAACTGTAATAATGAGTGATTATATTCACTACCTTTATTTAACTCCTTGTATTAGAAAATAATTTGATTTCTTGGGAAACGTCAATCAATATTTACTTTCGAAAAAACCCAAACCCTTGAGTTTTCTCTCTTAAAATAGTCTTCTCCATCACTCCAGATTGTTGGAAACCTCCTGTACTATCGGTACATGAACCCAGCTATCGTAGCTCCAGACGGCTTTGATATCATCGACATGACGGCCGGTGGTCAGATCAATTCTGACCAGAGGAGAAACTTGGGAACGGTGGCCAAGGTCCTTCAGCATGCGGCCTCCAACAAGCTGTTTGAAGGAGAAAATGAGCATCTCGCATCTACAAACAATTATTTATCAGAGACGTATCAGAAGTTCAGGTGAGGGGGGTCATTTTGGAGAAACTTGCAAAGTGGTGCAAAAGAATAATGTATGTTCTGTGTTCAGAGCTAGAGTTGGGGGGCAGGAACCTCGGGTGGCCGCATGCACTTCTACAAGTGAGCACTGAGGGGAAGAGGAAGAGGGACAAGCAGGCTGGGTCACTTCTGTCTGGTGCTCCCCATCCCACCTCCAGAGCCCTGTTACATTGACTTATCCCCCATGTACGATTTTTACTCATTGACAAAATGAAATATTTACTCTTGGTGGCATGCTATAGGCCAGTGGTGGCGAACCTTTTGAGCTCGGCGTGTCAGCATTTTGAAAAACCCTAACTTAACTCTGGTGCCGTGTCACATATAGAAATTTTTTGATATTTGTAACCATAGTAAAACAAAGACTTATATTTTTGATATTTATTTTATATATTTAAATGCCATTTAACAAAGAAAAATCAACCAAAAAAATGAGTTCACGTGTCACCTCTGACACGCATGTCATAGGTTCGCCATCACTGCTAATAGGCTTATAGTAGTTAGAATTAAAATGGCTAATTTTTGCTTTTTTGAACTTGAGGGTTTTGTTTGTTTTTAAGAACTTGTTCAATCAGGAGAAACTTGCCTTACCTGCATCAAACAATAAGTAGGAAACTGAGTAGTTGGTTTGAATGGTTGGGGAGGTCCAGCTTTTGTGCTTGTGAGGGTTACGTGTGTGGATGTGTTCTGTTCTAGTCTCGAACCTTTCCTGATTATTCACGTAAGACTGAAGCCTATTGACTTTCAAAGCAGCTCCAGAGCCCATCACTGGTTATTCCACAGGGACATGAAAGGAGTGAGAGTAGCAGGAAGAGCCCCTCACGTGATGCTCTCTGAGGAAGCATGTTCATCTTGGCCTTCAGTTTTCTCTTGTCTGCCATTCAGTCAGAGAAGCATGACATAACTGTGGCCTCTTCCACTCCTCACTTGGAAAATGATAACTTCCCATTCCTCAGTTGTGTTCTGGGTAGTGATTTATCTCCTGACAAAGATCTGATTATTGATCTCTATTTGGAATTTGTGGCCTCCTATTAAAAACATCCCCCAAATCCTCCCACTATAAGAAGTTTCGATTTCTCAAGCTGCTAAGGTTAGGTCTTCTCACTGACTGAAAAAATAATACCCATTTCCCTGCAAACCCTTACTTGCTGTGGCAGCTTCCCTCTACTTTTTTCTCAGATTATACCTGTTAACCATCTATGTTCCCAACTCTTCAAAACCCTCCCCTCAACGCTTAAATTCCTCTGTTTTTCCCTCTTCCTCTAATGCTTATTCTTTATATACTTCAGCAACTAGTGATAAATTACAGACAAAAAAGTGCAAAAGACCAGTTGTCAGATGGGAACATGCTCCTGCCCACCCCAGCATGGCTGCCTGCCATTCACTTCCCCCAGCCTTGGGGTGGGAAGGCAGAGGTCAGTTCTTGTGCACAAAAGCCTCGGGTACCCTTAGGATATACACCAGGGATCCTTTGAGGCATCTGAAATATTTACAACTTTATGGAATAGAACACCTACTCTCCCTGTGCAGAGGATCACTCCAAAACCGTGATGCCAGCACACCTGGCTTTCTTGCTCTCTCTGTCTACACTTCCCATAGCTTAAAATAGCAGACGCTTTAGAGTCTGGGTTCTGGAGGAATGGGGCACTGTACGCCGTTGTGTGTCTATCCTTAATAGTATTTCCATCAGCCACAACTGCTGTTTGGATCAACTGAGTAGAGAAGACGTAACTCAAACTTTTGTCAAATTGATAACAGAAGCTCTGAAGGGTTGTTAGAGTATTGAAGGTCTAGGACAGTGATGGCGAACCTATGACATGCGTGTCAGAGGTGACACGCGAACTCATTTTTTTGGTTGATTTTTCTTTGTTAAATGGCATTTAAATGTATAAAATAAATATCAAAAATATAAGTCTTTGTTTTACTATGGTTGCAAATATCAAAAAATTTCTATATGTGACACGGCACCAGAGTTAAGTTAGGGTTTTTCAAAATGCTGACACGCTGAGCTCAAAAGGTCCGCCATCACTGGTCTAGGAGCTTGTGACATTTAAAGTAGCAAATTTGACCTGGCCGGCATGGATAGTGGTTGAGCATTGACCTATGAACCAGGAGGTCACGGTTCGATTCCCAGTCAAGGCACATGCCTGGGTTTCGGGCTTGATCCCCAGTGTGGGGCATGCAGGAGGTAGCCAATCAATGATCTCATCATTGATGTTTCTCTCTCTCTCCCCCTCTCCCTTCCTCTCTGAAATCAATAAAAATATATTTAAAAAATAATACAGTAGCAAATTTGGTGGTTTTTTGAATTGTTTTCTGTAGGGAGTCTTGATTCTTAGATCAAGGATTAATAGTCTTGATATTTTTGTTTAAATTTTAGGGCCATTTTTAAAATAATACATATTAAATGACCTGCCCATAATTTGATTATATTGAGTCACTAACAGGGCCCGTCCGAGGAGTTGGGTTAAACATCCAGAAACATGGATTCGGCTTCCACAGTCAGGAGCCAGCCTGGAAGATGCTGTAACAACTCCCCCCTCCCCGCCCCCCGCCCCCCTCACCACCACCACCACCAAGAGAACAAAGAATTAGTCATCATTCAAGATTTTCTCACTATTTATAAGGCTGTTTAACTCACCCATTTGACTATCTTAAGACTTTTTTTTCTTTATTAGGAAATATTTCAAAGAAGCATGTGATGTCCCCGAGCCAGAAGAAAAGTTTAACATGGATAAATACACAGATGTGGTGACAGTCAGCAAACCCGTCATTTATATTTCCATTGAAGAAATCATCAACACACATTCAGTAAGTGGGGTTAGAAAAGGCTCTGCGTTCTGACAGCTGTGTCTTGAAAATGCTTAGTCTTTCTACGGGGCTTATGTAAGCATGTGCGAATGCTCATGTTCTTAATTCTACGAAACATTTGATCATTTATTCCCTGACTCTTAGGCATTAGTAAAACTCCTTCTTCCAAGAAAAGTTTACTTTTTCCATGCTCTATTTGCAAAGGCAGATTGTGAGTGTGCCGTTTAAGCCCTGAGCAGGGGCAGGGCCTGGTATTTTCCCCACCCGCTAAGGCCACACTGCCTGCACCGCCGTATACTGTCTCTCTCCCTTTCAGGAATCCTCTCAGCTTTTCCAGTAATTCCATGGGAAAATGAAAATGTTTTCTCTATTCTAATTTTGGACATAAAGAAAGAGGAAACAGACAGACTGCTCAAAGTTAGGGAAAAGAAGACACCCCCCCCCCCCCCAGCCACCCACCCACAATAGCCACCTACCAAGAATCACTTCTATTCTGGAAACCCTCATTTCTTAGAAATGGCAGTTTTAGTCTGTGCTGTGTCATAATGTCTCCATCTGGTTCTGCAAACAGCAGCACCATCGCCTGTGTATTAAGTGCCTGTTGGGGGCAGGGCAGTAAAGAGAGGTTAAGCACTGAGAGTGTTTGGTGGGGGGCTTCGTGTTTTCTTTTGCCTTTTTAAAGACAAGTTTGAACTTATTTCCTGAAAATTCTAGGTTCTTAAAAGGTAACCTTTTCGAGATTAGTTTTGCACCTTGCCACTCCAAGCCAAGTTGTGGAGATGAGTTCCAGATGTGCCCCAGACCTTCCAAGTCAGAACCTGCATTCTAACAAGATCCCAAGTGGTCCAGAGACACACTAAAGGTCAAGAAGCCGTGGTTGAGGATACACCCAACTTGGGATGCTACACAGCTAGGAGGAAAACATAACAAATACACACTTCTTAGAGGTCCTACCCCTGCCCCCATCAAACAAGCTATGCTAACAAGTGGCAACATTGGCTGCTCAAAATTCAGTCTTTATTATTAAGCTCTTCTAAGAAACTAAAGCTTGAGGTTTGGAAGAAAGATTGGATCTACTTTTGATTTCTCTTTTTCAGAGTTAGAGCAGGGAACCTCCTCAACATTTCAGCAAGCTCCCCAGAAAAACTGTGAGGGACCCCAAACAAAGGCAGGTCTGAATGGCCAGCTGCAGGAGTGAGTTGGTTGATTAAATGAAGAGGCTGTGCTTCTTATCTTTATATACAAACACCCAAAATCACGAAGGAAACATGTCCACGTCCAGCAATGTATCATTTGCAAAAGTGACTTTCTAATGAGCAGGTAGACTCATTCATATTTGAGCAACATCCCATGTGTCTATTTCTACGGTAGATCACCCACCTCAAAGAAAATGTTCACATGGTGGCGCACTTTTCTGAGGGCATCGCCCTCCTGCAGAAAGTGTTGGGAGTCCGCTTTTAGAAGGAGGGATTCTTTCCCAAGGACAGCAGAGAGAACACTGTTATTGTATTCATTTGGGCTGTTCCTTTTTAAGGAGAATTAGTCTGTTCCTTTTGTGATCGAAAATTGAAAACAGAATCCAATCCTGGGAAACACAGTGCGTGACTGGAGTCCCTCCATGTGTTAGGCAGGAAGCAGACATAATAACGTGGGAGTAATGTCCTTTCAGAGAAAGTCTGTCCTGTTTACTGTCTGTCTCAAGTGAGGAGGTGCCCACATGCAGACACAAGCACGCAGCAGCGTGACGTGCCAAGCCTGTGGCCACATGCCTGCCCCTTGTTCTCTAAGGAACATGTATACAACCTCAAAATAAGCTCTTTAATGAGACATTTTTAGGCAATTCTTGTGTTCTGTAAATATCAGAATAGAAGGTAGCAGCTGGCCCCCCTTCCAAGGACAGTAGCCAGATCACCTGTCCTGTCTCGTCAGAAGACAAGAACACAGATTTCTCCAAATTGCTTATTTTGTTCTTGTCTCTAACTTGTCGTCCCCCAAAACATATGCTATATGTGGTCCTTCCACATTTCACTATGTCTTTATATTGCCTCTATTATTTATATAATGTCTTTCTTTAAATCAACTCAGGTACCTTTTTTTTTAAACATAAAATATATATATATCTTTGCTTTAAAACAAAATACCTCTAGCTATAGCGGGAAAACTATCATGCCTTACAATAAACAGAAACTTTAAAAGTAAATAAATGCAATGAAAACTGAGGAGTTGGATATAGTTGCTTCCTTGAAGCTGTGCACCTTGAGACCTCCTCTCCCTTCCTTAAAAATCCACTTAGCAAGTGTCACGAAATGTTAAGGAAAGCTCGGCATTAAACAGACACTGTCTCCCCCACTGATCCTGCAGACTAAAAGAGAATGGAAAAGGAAGTAAGCAAGGCAGTCTGGAACTGGCATAAGGATAGGCATACCAGTCAAGGGGATGGAACTGAGTCTAGAAATAAACCTTCAAATTTACGGTCCATTCTGTTTTCAACAAGGGACTAAAACAGTTCAGTAGGAAAATAATGCTCTTCAACATATGGTGCTGGGGCAACCGGAAATCTATATGCCAAGAATGAAGTCGGACCCCTCCCTTCAAATCTACTCAAAAATGAACTCAAAATGGATCAGAGCCCGGCCAGTATGGCTCAGTGGTTGAGCATTGACCTATGAACCAGGAGGTCACAATTTGATCCCCAGTCAGGGCATATGCCCAGGTTGTGGGCTCAATCCCTAGTAGAGGGCCTGCAGGAGGCAGCCAATCAATAGATGTTTCTATCTCTCCCTTCTCCCTCTTCCCTTCCTATCTCTCTAAAGATCAATAAAAACATTTTTTTTAATTTAATGGGCAAATGATCTGAATAGAGATTTTTCCAAGGAAGATATATAGGCATACCTTGCATTATTGCACATTTTTTACAAATTGAAGGCAAGACCCTCCACCAATGAAAAGATTGCAACTCACTTTATTGTAATACTCTTTATTGCGGTGGTCTGGAACTGAACTACAGTCTCTGAGGTTTGCCCGTAGTCATGGTCAATAAGCCCATGAAAAGATGCTCAAATTCACATCAGATAATGTGAATCAAAACCACAGTGAGATATCAACTTCACACCCACTGGGATGGCTAGAGTAAAATCAAGTAATAATAAGGATGTGGAAGGATGTGGAATAATTGAAACTCTCATATACTGCTGGTAGAAGTGTAAAATGGTACGGCCACTTTGGGAATCAGTTTGGCAATTCCCAAATATTAAACACGGAGTTACTGTATGATGCAGCAATTCCACTCGTAGGTTTGAACTCAAGAAAAATGAAAACATGCTCACACAAAAACTTATACATGAATGTTCACAGTATCGTTATTCATAATAGACAAAAAGTGGAAACAAATGACAATCAACAGATGAATGATGTGTGATATCTCTATATAATGGAACACTGATTATTCAGCCATAAAGAGGAATGAAGTACTGATCTATGCTACAACATGGATGAACCTTGAAGTCATCATGCTCAGTGAAAGAAGCCAGTACAAAAGGCCACAGATTGTATGATTTCATTCACATGAATCAGCCAGAACAGCCAAATCTAGAGAGAGAGATAGTCAATTAATGGTTTCCAGGGACTACGAGGATGGGGTAATGGAGAGTGACTGCTAATGGGTAGTTTCTTTTTGAGTGATGAAAATGTTCTGAAATTAGATAGTGGTGATGGTTGCACAATTCTTTGAATATACTAACAATCATCACATCATACATTTTAAATGAGTAGATTTGATGATATGCTAATGATATCTAAATAAAGCTTTTAAAAACAGGTTGAAAATGGAAAAGATGAATTTTATCATTCTGATCCAGTTTTGTAAGATAGTTATGCAAAACAACTAAAATTATTTTCTATCACCAGGTGTGGGGTACAAGTCCCATACTTTGGAAACATTGTTTTCATTTAATTCTAAATACAAACAAAAACAGCTGTGCTGTTCTTCAGTTTTCCCCTCCAATGCTGCTGCTCCTCCAAGTTAAGAATGTTTCTTCTGAGACTTGGCAAAACACCCCAGCAGTGTTACTCACCTTTGATCTTTTGGGAGGGGGATGGTGAAAGGGAGAACCAGCTGGTATGTCTAGGTCTCAGGCCAAAGCACCATATGGGTATTTCTGCCATCCCTACCCGTGAAGGATATTCAGGGCCATTCAGATTAAAATAGCTAATAGTGGTTATTTTTTTTCCATGTTTTTATTGATTTCAGAAAGGGGGAGAGAGAGATAGAAACAGTAATGATGAGAGAGAATCATCAAGCAGCTGCCCCCTACTGGGGGTTAAGCCGGCCACCTGGGCATGTGTCCTGACCGGAATCAAACTGTGACCTCCTGGTTCATGGATCTGGCTCAACCACTGAGCCACACCAGCCGGACAGTAGTGGTGATTTTTTCAAAGTAGCTGTAGTTTTTAATTACTGCATAATTCTTCTCTGAAAACATACGGAAATGCCCTTCCAGTTGGCTACCAGTGTTAACCACCTTGACTCATTTTAGAATGTTTCCCCCAACTTTGACTTTTTCTATAAAGGAGCGAGCACCGGGATCAGGTGGAAGAAGGCTGCCGCTCAGCAGACCTTGCTGAAAGGGGGTGGTTGAGCACCTTTCACAAAGCTACAATTTTTTGACAAGAAGTAGACACGTCCCTCTAAGATAAAATAAAAACTGTACCTCTGTGGTCTCTAATTTTAATAAATGTCAGACTTGTAATTAAGATTCAAACAATATCAATAAAATTACCATGAAAAACTGGAAACTGTATCAATATGGTATCAGCTAAGAATTTACTTGTGTGTGTTGCTTTCTCTATACAGCTCCTGTTGGAACACCAGGATGCGATTGCACCTGAAAAAAATGACTTACTGAATGAACTGTTGGAATTGCTGGGAGAAGTACCTACTGTGGAATCTTTTCTTGGTAAGAGCGTATCCCTTCTACTTACTCTCTGGCTTGTCTGTAGTAGTTTGGTTGGTTGGTTGGTTGGCTCATTGTCTTTCCGATCCTAGATCAAAAGTTTTTTGGAATTTATCACCTAAGCTTATTTAAAGAATAATAAGTACACTAGCTACTTCCTACATTAAAGGTTCTATAACTTGTAGTGTCCTATAGTATAAAACACTTTGATATTCTTGAAGGTAAGTTCTAAATACATCATAAATAATATCTGTCAACCTATTTCATAAAGAAAGAAAAGCGTCAAGTTTATTAGAAATTTCTTGCTGTGTTCTCAAAATCTCTAAGGATTTTGTTAACAATTCTCCCTTTTAGTAATTTTTCATATTTTGAATATCTGTGTCCCATGTTGTTTTAACTTAAAATCTAAGTATTTTAATCCTCACCCAAGAATATATTTAGAGAGAGGAAGGGAGAGAGAAGGAGAGAGATAGACATCCACATGAGAAACATCAATTGGTAATTGGTTGCCTCCGGTACGCGCCCCAGCCGGGGATCAAACCTGCATCCTAGGAATGTGCCCTGACCTGGACGAACCGGCAACCTTTTGGTGCATGGAATGATGCTGCAACCAAATGAGCCACCTGGATAGGGCAAAATCAAAGACTTTTTTAAAATGTATTTTTATTGATTTCAGAGAGGAAGGGAGAGGTAGAGAAAGATAGAAGCATCAGTGATGAGAGAGAATCATTGATTGCCTGCCTCCTGCACACCCCACACTGGGGATCGAGCCCGCAACCCAGGCATGTGCCCCAACCAGGAATCGAATTGGGACCTCTTGGTTCATAGGTCAATGCTCAACCAGTGAGCCATGTCAGCCGGGCAAAATCAAAGACTTTTAAAAGCCACTTTAAGTGTATTGGGATGTGGGGTTTTTTTATGAAGACTATGATCTCCTGTCTAACTACTGAGCCTACCTTTCCCATGGAACCTTTATCTTACATTGTTGATGCACCATCACAATGAGTGAATTGGGAATAACAATTTTTTTTTTCTACAGGGGAAGGAGCCATTGATCCCAATGACCCTAACAAGGCGAATACACTAAATCAGCTCTCAAAGACTGAGATTTCCCTTTCCTTGACAAGCAAGTACAACTTAGGGGATGGTGAAGGTATAGATGGCCAAAGCCTCATGATAAAGTAAGTTTGGGGCTTAAAGGGCACATGTTCCCAATTATGCATCTTAAACCATGCAAATTCAAACAAGGCTAAATCCCCAGATAATTCATTTCAAAATGTCTACATATTGAAATGCATTATGGTTGCCCATCAAACAATTAACCAAACAAATGACAATAGACTCTTTATAATTTAAGAGGGAACTAAATATTATAATAGTGTATAAAGCCTGTCTTTTTTTTTCTTATTGTAATGTGATTATTTTCCTTTAAGAAATGAAGTTATTAACTCAGCCTGTAAAAGTCTTTAGCTAACCCAGGGGAAATATCTGTTTCAGAGTGGTCAGAAGATTAGTGAGGAAATACCGTGAACCAAATTTGATTTGTGGTATAAAATAGTTATGTAAAAGGCACACACATGATATGACATAATGCCATCATCTAATTTATTAGCCTTCTTTTCTATTAAACTAAGCCTGGATACACTTATCAGCTTTAACTTTTTACCTTACTTCCCACTCCCAAAGATTTCAAATGAAGCATTCAATTTTTAAATAATAGGGTATTCTTTCCCTCAAGGCCTCCTGGATATTCCATACCAGTTCTTTACCACAGAGTAAGAAAGAATAAGATCCCTGATGGCAGCATAAATGCAAACATCGTAAACCAGGAATACTTGCTCACCAAACAATACAGTTTTTAAGAACTCACATAAACCAAAGGATATGTGTTTGCACATTAGAACAGTTGCATATTGGGGTGAGATGGAGAATGGACATGAGAATAGAGACAAAAGAAATAAATGTGTCTTTAAATAATACTTCACACAGACTTTCAAGCTGCATGCCCTGAGTTCTGAGGTTGCTTTCATTTGTGACAGGAGTTTCTATTCTGCCCCTGACATGCTTCAGACAGCACTCATTTCCAGTTGATGTTTTTCCAGATATTCAGACCATGGCCATAAAAGTTTGTTCAGTGTGCTGTGTTGTGATGTGTGCTGCTTCCATTATGCTTACTTATTTTATCCTCCTATCACTTAAGGCTCTATTCGTTCATGTAGCAAATATCTGAGTACTGATGCTGTGTCCACAGCACTGGGCTTGATGCTGGGATACAGCAGTGAGCAAGCCAGGACAGGTCCCTGCCTGTCTGAAGAGTCTGAATCTTCAGAGGACAAGATGCAGGACTCATACATAACCTTGGCCTCAGCGAACTGAGTGCAGTTCCTTTAGACTACTGATGACCCAGGCAGATTAAAGTTGTGCAGCCAGGCCCTAACTGGTTGGCTCAGTGGATGGAGCGTCGGCCTGCAGACTCAAGGGTCCCGGGTTTGATTCCAGTCAAGGGCATGTACCTTGGTTGCAGGCACATCCCCAGTGGGGGGTGTGCAGGAGGCAGCTGATCGATGTTTCTGGCTCTCTGTCCCTCTCCCTTCCTCTCTGTAAAAAATCAATAAAATATATTTTTTTTTAAAAAAAGTTGTGCATGCCAAACCGGTTTGGCTCAGTGGATAGAGCGTCGGCCTGCGGACTGAAGGGTCCCAGGTTCGATTCCGGTCAAGGGCATGTACCTTGGTTGCGGGCACATCCCCAGTAGGAGATGTGCAGGAGGCAACTGATCGATGTTTCTAACTCTCTATCTCTCTCCCTTCCTCTCTGTAAAAAATCAATAAAATATATTTTAAGAAAATATATTTAAAAAAAAAAGTTGTGCAGCCAGAACACAGGGCAGAGCAACAGAGCAAAGGGGGGAAATGGTGCAGTCTATTCCCTGGGTTCCTCTGAGCAAGTGCCAATGAAAGGGAACTGGAAATACAGATTGTGTGTTCCCGCCATGCAAATTAAATTAGGTCAAGTATCCTATGATCTCATAAGCTTTGAGCTTAGAAATAATGCAAAGACTTTTTTTTCATAATTGGTTTTGTCTGCTATTTGAACATCATTTTCTAAATGCTCTCAGTGAAATGCCTGCATTCATGAATGTAAATCACAGTTTCGATAGTCTAAAATATTAAATAATTTAAATATCATATGTACTTATGCTTATTTCTGAATGTGAGTCCCATGGTTCTGCCAGTTTGGGGAATTCACATTTTTAAAAGCAAAACTAAAAAAGTCAGGCCCATCTGTCTTAGTCAGGGAAACCTGGGCCTTGTCCTGCTTGCCCCAGCCCTAGAGGGGTTCCCTCCCAGCTGCCCACTGTGTGCTGAAAACAGATAGTCTGCCCTTTAATATCCATGCTAAGTAGAGCCAGCCAGTGGTTTTATTTCAAGATTCTTTTGGCTACTTGGGTTCTTTGCAATTCCATGTGAATTATAGAATCTTTTCCATTTATACAGAAAAGGCTGTTGGGCCAGTGTCTTAATAGACTTGATAATTCACTGCTTTCATAGACCTCTGGGGTCTAGAGAGCCTTTCTGTGGGCACGCTTCAAGATCCTGTTGTTGGCATACTTCACTAAATAGCCCAGTGATCAATGAGAATATTGACTTGAAGATTGGCCAATTAGCTGTCCCTGAAAGTGGAATTTGGGTATTGCCCAAAGATTCAATAGAGTTAGCTCCAGAGGTTAGGCAAGCCTTACTTCCAAATACATTATACTTAAAGTATATATTTTTAAATCTTGCTACTAATAGATAATTATAAAATGTGTCATGACAGGGAGCTTGGAGACCATCTAGTCTGAGTCTTTATCTTTGAGGTGAGGAAATTAAAGTCTAAAAATCTAAAAAGCAAGTAGCTAGTCACTGACATGCTTTAAATTCATATCAGATCATTGAAGTTCTATTAATATACACTTTGAAATGCTGGTTTATGGGGATGATTTTTCCAAGCTAATAAGCCAAATTCCTAACTCAAACATACAATGTAGTTTTTGAGACTCTTCATTAGAGAACCAAATTTAACTAAAATCTGACAATGCCTTCAGAAATTACTATGAAGTTTATAATCATGGAATGTAAATAGTTGGAACATGAAAATACCTGGCTTTTTTCTGTCAAAAATTATTTTGCTTCCTTGTTAAATGAGTTGTGTTTTTCACTTTTAGAAATGCCCTCTTATGATTAATTACAAAATCACTAGCTTTCCAGTAATGAGAAACTCGTATTCTTGGGGGTATCTACAGTAGCAGAATTTGAGGCGTTGTTCATCCTTATGCCTGTAAATTTAATTCCATGCTAGTTTCATAATTCTTACTAATTAAATGAGGATGAAAATGACAATGATAGCAAATAACATGTATAGGGACTGTCCTATAGATATATAGAGATATAGATAGATAATAGCATACATAATAACATATATAATGACATTTATGTCATGTAATACTCTCAACAACTCCAAGAAGTAGAGGTTATTAACTATATTTTACAGATGAGGAAACTAGGCTCAGAACAAACAAAAAAACCCTTTTCTAGGGAGTGTGGCTAGTCAGTGGATCATAGATTCAGACTTAAAAGATCTTAAATCTTCCAGGGACCATTTTCTTGGTCACCAGGTTTTACATTCTTTGTACTCTCAAGAATCTTAGCGTAAATATTGAGAGCAATAGCAGAGTAGTTATTGCATACCTGATGCTGGGGCATCTTTCCAGGCCAAAGAGAAGAGAGAATTTTAAACTGGAAATACTCCTGACAGATGTGAGGGACATGAAGGCATGTAATTGGAGCAGGAAGAAACATTTTATTGTCTCCTTTCTGTGTGTCTATGGAATAGGGAGCTTCCGTTTGGGTGATTGCCATTTTGTCAGTGCTACCAAGCATGGTGATAGTAAAAGAATCAGGGGGGGAGGGGGAGGCCTGGTTGAGGAATCCTAGGAAAACCTGGGATTACAGCCTCAATCTGTCACTTATTAGCCATGGGACTCAGAGCAAGTCACCTGACCCTCAGTGTCCTCAGCCATCAATCAGAGAAGAGGGGGAGGGGGAGGAAGGGCTATGATGAGCAAATGAAGTCATGCATTAACACCTCGTAAATTAGAAAAAACTACCCAATTGTAAATCTCATTATAATTTATAATTCATCTTAAAATATGTGATCTGTATGGCCTTTGTTATTAAGCTTCTTTTTCTACAAAAGTATGTGTATAAGTAGAAGGAAATATTTGTGGTTTTTTAATCATACTTAGCTGTATGAGTGCTTAAGTTGTCATCTCTTAAGAATTTTTTCCTATCACATGATTTCGTTTAGGCATCCATCATCCCAACTGAGAGCTTTCCTTGCTTTTTGTCCAAACTAGTATGAGAGCTTAAATAGCTAAGGTGATATTTGAAGTTGGGTGATCAAATGTGTAATCATATTATTAGAATTTTAAACTGGAAATACTCCTGAGCTTCCACAACACAAATTTCTTTTCAGCCTTGGGTACACTGTAAGGCAGATGGCAGAAGGGGCGGCTCAGAAATGCTACTGGTCAGAGTGTAATAGCAGATGCTGTATGAGTGGAATGGCCAAACCTAAGGGGCCACGCCAGTTTACAAGCATCATGTAGCCTCATTTACCGACAGTGGGATGTGAGCACAGCTATGATGAATAAGCAGCCTGGGGGTGTGTGTGTGTGTGTGTGTGTGTCTGTCTCTCTCCTTCCCCTCTCTCTCTTCCTCTCTCTCCCTTTCTCTCCCCCTCCCCCCTCTCTCTCTCTTTCTCTTTTCCCTAATTCTTCCTCAGAGTTAATACCTCCCCATTCAGATAGGGCGCCAGAGCCCTTGGTTTTGTCAGCCTGTCTTACATATTGTTTGAAGTCATGGGGCCAATACGCTAACCAGATGATTTATGTGGTCAGACCATATCGAGAATATTGTGTTTGCATTGGGGTGGGGAGCAGGACACGTCTTTGGCTCACTGGCAAACTGAAATGTGAGCAGAACTATGAACTCTCTTTAAATTCAGTTGTGAGGGGCTTAAGGAACTGAGGGATTTCACTTGGGAAAAGAAAAGTGGTGGAAAGGGGATGGGGACACAGTCCTGGCACCCCCCTGAGGGTCGAGGAGGGGTGAAGAAAGGGAGCTCAGCTTGTTTCCCCGCAACTCTCGGAAGCAGAGTGACCTTTGTAACCACTGGCCCTCTTAGGTCTTAGGCCCTCTTATTTGTCAAACCAGGGATTAGACTCTTTCCTAAAGGTGCCCCCTTGTGCTGAAGTTCTGAGACTGACCAGGTCCAGGGAGTGGACATCACGGGAAGGCAGGCCTCAGAGAGCTTCGCATTTAAGAAGGGAGCGTTCCAACGCTGCACTCGCCAAAGAAATTGAATGTGAGCCACGCAACTAACTTTAAATTTTCCAGAAGCTACATTTTTTAAAAAAAACAGATGAAATTAATTCTGCTTTAACCCAGTATGTACAAAAGTGTTGTTTCAATATGTAATCAGTGTAAAAAAATGTTAATACATTCTTTTCTCATACGAAGCCCCGAGAACCCGGTGTATGTCTCTCACTGGCAGCACGCGCCTCCGTTTGGACCTGCCACAGGTCAGGGGCTCGGGTGCCCCGGTGGCCAGTGGCTGCCGTGTTGGGCAGCACAGCTTTCGTGCTTACGACATGTCAGACCCCAGTGAACGAAGGGCTTTACATAAGCTCTTCATTTACTCCTTGCATCAGTTCTCAGGGAGGTTCCCATGATATCAGGGGTTTTTTTAAGTATAGGGATAATATAATTCGCACAAGTGCACACGAGCCACGGGAGCCCCAATTTGACCCCAGATCTGTCTGATCCCCATGTTCTTAACCAGTAGGCATATGGGGGGGGTGGGGGGTAGTGAGTCCCCATCATGAAGCTGGATGGCTACTTCCATGTAAGATGCCAGGGTTAGAACTTGGCAGTGGATTCCACAGGCCTGACATACAGCAGGCGTCCAAGGAAAGGGAGGTTGTATGGGCAGCTTATCTTCCAGCATCTCCTGGACAAATAAACATTTGTTAGCCCTGGCGGGCACACTTGAGCGGCCCCAGTCATTTCGGTCATAGATAGCTTCTCTGCAGAGATGAGCTGGGAGTTTCCTGGAAGCATATATCATAAGTAGTTCCTAGAATATTACTTTAAATAAGAAATGTCACTGTGCGTGTTTTTAAAATCACCCAAAGGTTTTATTTTTAACCCGATGTTCCTGTTTCAGACATTTATAATGATGACTGGGGGAGGGGTTGTGTGGGGAGCCACAGCGGCCTCGGGAACAGCGCCATCTCCCACGTGGCTATAATTAGCTGGGTGCCCACCTTTGACTCCTGGCAGCGTGTTTATCTGCGCGCTCCCAGACAGCCCATAAATCCCCAGCAGGGAAGGGTCATGGGCCAGAGGAAATGGCTGTGATCATTCTTCTCGGACAGACTTGCAATCAGTCAGAAATGAGAAAAATGATGTTTACAGGTGGCTTATTGGATTTTACCCTATTTTCAAAAATAACATGTTTGGAATTAACTTGGAGGGTTTCCTCTCTCGTTTGCGAGCAGTTGCCCGATGCTTCGGAAGGTGAACGTGGTTTTGTTTTCGTTTCCATTGTCCATGCTGTGTGAACATTTCCTGCTGCAGTTGAGGAGAAGTTCAGCGTCCAGTGAGACCATGTAGTGCCTTTGAAAGAACTGAGGTCCAATGCAACCACAGGACCGCACGAAAAGTGACATTTCAGACAGTGACTAGACCTGTTTGTAACGTCAGGCAACTTCTCTTGCTTCCTTTGTTTGGAAGGGACGCTGTATCCACTAGCACTGTCCCCACTTAGGGAAAAGTGAGCCAACTTGACCATTTGCCTTTTATGTTAAAACTAGAGGCCCGGTGCACGAAATTCGTGCAAGGGGCTGGGCCCCCACCCGCCACGGCGGCTGCCTCGGCCTCAGCCCCCACCACCGCGGCTTCATCCGGAAGGTTGTCCAGAAGGACGTCGGTCTAATTAGCATATTACGCTGTTATTATTATAGATTTGTGTACATAACTACATAACCTGAACTTTAATTAGGACAGGGTGGCCGAATACCATAAAGAAGGCACTTCCAGAGGAGTTTTCTAGCTCTTAACTTTTTACTGAGCAGCTCTTCCATTCTCCACCACCTGAAGACAAGGACCCAAGCCAGTCTGTTAGCTCCTCCACCAGATGAGAGGTTCTTCAACACCCGGTTGCTGTGTCGGCCAACAGACAAACCGCGCCTCCCCCTTACTCCCCCCACAGCCCACACAGGGCGCCTGCTCACACTGGCCTTCCAACCGTTTCAGAACTTTCTCAGAGCAGGAGAGGTAGCCCTTGGTCTGGCTTCTAAAGTCCTGCAATGTATTCAACAGGCTCCGAAGTTTTAAAGTTATTCAAGTCAGGAAAGGAGGATATTAGGTGTCATTCCCGCACCCTCCATGGTAGCAGCCAGATCAGCAGCACTTTTTCCTCCTCCTCCACAAAAAGTAGCCTCAGTCTAAAAAGAAGGAAAAATATTTAGATAAGGAATCGTTCGGCATACTTGTGCCCATGTTACTGACAGTGTAATCCTACTGTATCAGGCATAGGAAACCCAGGCTTCGGTTATCAGGCGCTCACAAACTTTCCGGAGCCTTAGAGCAGATGTGGTGAATTTCTGGGAGACGGTGTTATTTAAGGGATTGTCTTCGAAGCTTTATTTCTGTATGTGTTGTGCACTCCCTCGGAGAAGCAGATTTCTGTACCTAGGGCTGCTGTCTGAGTCTGTCTCTTCTCTCTCTGTTTTGAAAGGACCAAAAAACTGATCATTGATGTGATCCGGAACCAACCAGGAAACACATTGACAGAAATCTTAGAGACACCCGCAACTACACAACAGGTAATTGGTCTTTGAGTGTAAAATAATAAGTACCATAGATATGAGTTCATTTTATTAATCTTCATGCCAAGTGTTTACAACTGTCTCAGAGCAACTATATCTACAATGATTTGGAAGTAAGGAATTTTTATCTATTACTCTGGCCAACTGAGTTCAGCTATATAGGAAATCCATAGGGAGAATCAAGGAAGTAGAAAATGCAGCGCTGAATTTAGGCTGAAAGTAATTTTGTCCTGGACTAGGAAGATAGTTCTGGGTTTTTCAAAGCTTCTGAATATTCATCATAAACTTTATCAGTCAGTAGCTAGACGGATAAGTCAGTTAAGAGATAGTTCTGGTCGACAGGATGTAGACAAATACCTTTCATATTTTATGTTTGCTAACTTGAAGAAACGAAGTGTCTCACATTAAAACTTCGAATTCTTCAGAAGCAAATGTGTTGAGCCTGTTGGGTCATGGTACCATTATCCTGGTGTAAGTAACTGAAGTGTCATAACAATCTTGCATTAAAATCTTTACCAGCATCTTTTAAAATGCATCAGTGCCCTGGCTGGGTGGCTGAGTTGGTGTCATCCCACACACCAAAAAGGTTTCGGGTTCCATCCCTAGTTGGGACACATATGGGAGCCGACCTACCTATTTTCTCTGTCTCTCACTCTCTCCCTGCCAATAAACATATCCTCAGTTGAGGCTTAAAAAAGAAAAACATAAAATGGATGTTGTTTAGTTAGTTCTGAATTAATTTCAGTGTTGCTTTAGTATTAATAATTGTCACTCCCTAAACAAACGTTGACAAAATTATTTAATTAGTTCTTTCATAGAAGAACTACACATAATCTTCCTGAGTCATTCCTAATTAAATTGGTTGCCAAGAAATCATTCTGTCACAGTTTTTAAAAATATAAAATAAAATTAAGTTATCTGATGTTGGTTAATGTATGGATTTTTTTAAAGCAATGTAGGTAGAACATCCTACTAATTTAGTATGAGAATTTTAGTCCTTATTCATATTTCATTTTTTCCCAAATGTAACATAGTCACTAAGAACACAGACTCCCAAGGTCAAGTATAGCTCTGTACCTCCTAGCTATGTAATCCTAGCACCTAGAAATATTTCCGTGCCTCACTTTCCTCAATTGTAAAATGGGAAGAATAATAATAGTACCAATTCACAGACAGGAGTAAATTAGTTAACACATGTTAAGAGGGTAGAATAATATCTGGCACATATTAAGTGCTCAATAACATTGGCTACTACTGCTACTGTTGCTGTTTACTGCTGGCCTGGTAAATTGTCCCTGTGCCCATAATGGTGGCCTGTGCACTGTGTCCTTAGACTTTATCTACTCTGTCAATCAATTGTCTAGTACAATGAAATAGAAAGATCACCAGTCCCTTTTATTACTGTTTTTTAAAACTATCCAAATTACATTCATTCATTTACTTATCATTTATTTAGGAACTTATCACTTGCTAGAATATTTTCATTCCCTTTGGTTCAAAGAAAGCCCGTAACTTTTTCAGAGATGGAAGTTTGAGAATGATTCTCTCAGTCTCTGATTGCCTTCTTGGCTTATGAATCTCCATAAGTAGGGCTGATGCGTGAGGGTTTAGCTGAGTTCTGCATGTTCAGAGTTCTCACAGCCATGTGTTGTTGTTTTTTCATGGGTAATTTATTTTTAATTTCTTCAACTGGACTATCCAGGAATTCAAATCCTTCCATCCAGGGAATTACAAATATCAGTTATCCATTGTATTATGTCCATGATGAGAGTGATTTGTCACCCTAGCAGGAAAGTATTTGGACTTTGTCCCTTAAAGGCCTGACACCACTGCTATGTTTCTCAAAAAGGTGAAGTAATTCCTTCCCAAAGACCTACCTCAAGACCCATGAAGAACACATCTGGTCTCTGGACTTTGGTTTGAGGACTTCTTTCATTTTGACATTCGCTTGCCTTGTGCAGGTTCTAAATCTGTGGGATTAGGGAGTCAGAGAAAAAGCAACATCTTGATATTTTTCGCTTTTCAGGAAACGGCTCATGCCACGGACATGGAGAGCCGTGCAATTAAAGATTCCAAGGCTCCAGAAGAAATGAAGGATGGACAGTCTATGGTGGAAGATGCACAGCTGCCCCTTGAGCAGAAGAAGAGGAAAATCCAGAGGAATCTTCGGACATTGGAACAGATGGGACACATGTCATCCACAAATAAATACCAGGACATTCTCAATGAGATTGCCAAGGTTTTTGGAAATAATATTCTTTCTTAACAGACATTTGCTAACCATGGGTCACATTCTGAGCGATCTGAGAGGTGACACGAGGGATTCATACTTGTGTACACCATGGTCAATATTACAGATTGTTAAAGGTTTCAAAGCAGTTGATGACTTTTAATAATGATCATAATTCCCCCAAGGCAGTATAAGAGTTGACACATACCGGAAATAAATGCTCCGGAAAAATAATAGACACGTTTCATCTTCTAAGCAATACCTACTGGTCTCAAGGTGACACTTTTAGGAGAGTTCTCTCTGGAGTTGTTAGTTGTCTTATTGCCCAATTGCTCTTAGGACCTGCTACTGAGGTGGTAAATTTACATCCCTGAAAATGTGCCTCTAAATGCAGTTCTGACTTAAAGGTTAGCTTCTGTTTTCTCATCCCGTATTTTTACAGTTGAGAAACTTCCTGAGCAGAGGCTCTCAAATTAGTGCAAGGAAACATCACAGGAACTGGCTGAGATCTGTTTGCCGAGGATAAGAAAGTACATGGTTTCAAAGGATATTTGGGTTCAAAGGACATTTCATTCTTTTTATCCACACACGCTCTTTAAAATGGGTCTAGAGGTTAAGAGCAGTTACGTGATCAGAGAAAAACATTTCTTACTTCTGGGAAGGAAGTGCTCTCAGCTCCGTGCTTCCGTGGAACATCATGGTCAGTTCTAGCAGCGGCTGTTTTCTCCCAGCAGATGACTCGAGGGAAGCAGTGCTTCTTTCTGTAGCTCTGGGTGGGAAATATTTCTCTTTGAGAATGTGTAGGAGAGAAACCAATGCTTCTTTGCTTTTCCATCTAGAAAAAAATAAACCTTAGCAACTCTCTTAAAGTGAAACATGGCACTTGCCAGTTCAGAAGTGAAGAGGGGAGGGTGTGAGAGATTACAATGAAGTGACTGAGATAAACAAGTTAACAGTCACAAATTCCGGTTTGATACTTGATACTCATCTTGTCTCAAATTGGCAAGATTGTAAAGCTCACTTCTGCTTAAATCTCACGTAGCTTTTACTTGTTTTAGGATATTCGAAATCAAAGAATCTATCGTAAGCTTCGAAAAGCTGAATTGGCCAAACTTCAGCAGACCTTGAAAGCACTTAACGAGAAGGCAGCATTTTATGAAGAGCAAGTTAATTATTATGACACCTACATAAAGACTTGCTTAGACAACTTAAAAATAAAGTAAGTTAAAATCATATATTCACTTGCAATGTCATAAGTTATATGGGATGTCAGTTCTTTTATAGTCTTGGGCTGTTGGGTTGGGTTTGGAAGCATCTTTTTGCTTTATTTTATAACCAAAAACTAGAATCTCAATTTTATGAATTGGCTCTGTGAACTAAGAAGTCAGGACTGAATTTAGAAACGTTGTAATTCCCCATCAGCGTAATTTTATACCTGAAATTAAAGTAGCTTAGCTTTAACACTTGGGGAAGAACTTTCATTATTTCTTTTGTCTTTTTTAGTCAAAAATGTCTTTTAAGCACTTTTATAAAAAATAAAGCCTACTCTTGTTTTTTGGAATGTTTACAATAAACAATAATTTATACTCTTGGTAATGTTAGATAACACTAGATATTTGCTAATTGCATAGCAGCCTAATGATTTTAAATTGCTTAGAGGTTTTAAAAAATCATTATTGATACAAAAGACAAAATTTGGCAGTTCTCTGTTACCCATTAGCATACATAGCATAGATTTTCGATATGCATTATAGCTACTTTTAATGAGTATTATTTGTTCATAATTATTCTTATCGTTAGACTAAGGTCAGTACTTAATAAAATTTTAATTACCCTTTTAAAAAGATAATACAGTATTTTTGTGTAATGCTTGTTGTCAACCTGACAGTAGGAAATGGTTCTGTAGGGAAAAATATATTCCATTAATCTTAGAAGCTTGATTAAGGGAAATAACCAAATGTGAGCCACACTCGTGTGGGCCCCACTAGTTCTGAGTTTTAATTCATTTGCTTGTGGCCTGTAAATTACTTTTACTCTATCCCTGGGAGGAAAAAGTTGGTCAAGTCAATATTCAGTAGAAATATTAGAAGTTTTAGAAACTTAAGAAATGTTAGAGGTTTTCTTTACATATTTATTGCAGACTATGTCAGACTTTAGTTTGAATTACAGACTAAACTACTTGAAGGCATTTTACAAGCTCTGCAGCCAGGTGAGCTGGATTTGGGTTCTGATTCTCACATTGTGTGATCTTGAACCTGTCCGATGAACTTCTCTGGAGCCCCAGGTGTCTCATGTAAAGGTGAATGAGGAATGCCAGCCTCAGGGCTAAGTGGAATAGCATATAAGAAAGGAATTTTATTTCAAAGCATTATGGAAATGTTAATCTTGTAAATGTGAGGCAATATCTATAAAGCTCTTAGAACAGTGCTGGCTACAGAGTATTTGTTGAAGGAATTAAAGCAGCCCTAGGGATACCTTTACTCAGGAATACACAGTTCATGTGATTGTACCAACGCTGCTTGCCAAATGATTTAATAGGGCCGCTTCGAGATGTCTGAAAAATAGAGTGCAAGTTTTATGAAAAATATTAGTCTGTAATTCAAACTCCGTCACTTTGAAAATAGTTTCCCCTTAAGCAGTGCATAGTGAGGTTTTACTGCACGGGGAAAATTGTCGCCTTCTATCACAAAATAGAAAGTTGCATATCCGGGGCCATGGGGGCCAGGTCTGCACAGTGGTGTACACCTGGGGCATGGTTATTGCATTGCCAGAAACATCCGAGTTTGCCATCATGATGACAGACGGCTTGTTCTTCATTTGCTAGAAATTCTCGGCGGTCAATTAAACTGGACGGGAAAGGAGAGTCCAAGGGGATGAAGAGGGCGAAGCCAGTGAGGTACACGGCTGCGAAGCTGCATGAGAAGGGTGTGCTGCTGGGCATCGACGACCTGCAGACCAACCAGTGAGTGTGACCTGGAATCCGCACAGAACACGCACCTCTAACCGCCCCTAACATCTCACTCACATTCCTCGGGTTCCTGTGGCCTTTGAGGAGAGCTTCATTTGGTCTGTCAGGGCTTACCCTTGATGACAGGTGATGGGGAGATACGTGTATTGTCGTCTCGAGTCTTCCCAGCCGGCCTTGAGCATCTGGTGGGTTGTATGAAGGGCTTATCAGGTTGTGTTTCCCATGGCCTGGCCAGTGTGTCTGGGTTTGCCAGCCTCCCTGATCCCTCCGAAAGAACGGAGTCATAGCAGTGAGAATGAAGGCTGCCTTCTGGTCTCGGTAAATTAGATGATTTACCATTGGAAAATAGTGCCTTTCTAATTTCAAAGCCATGGACTGTGTGCCAACGCCTGGGTCTGACACGCCAGCCCCATGCTATTAGGGGGTGCCTTTGGCGTGGAGGAGAAAACCACACCCTCTGCATCCCCACCTCAGGTGCCATCAGGTTTTCCGTTTTAAAGGGACCTGGAAAGCACCAAATGAACAAACAAGACAAACACAAAAAGGCATGGACACGGATGACAGTATGGCGGTTATCAGAGGGAAAGAGGGATCCCGGAGGTAGTAAAGGGTAAAGAGGTCAAACATACGTTAACAGAAGGAGATTTGACTTCGAGTGGTGGGCACAGTGCAGTATACAGGTCATGTGTCATAGGCTTGTACACTTGAAACCTACATAATTTTATTAACCAATGTCACCCCAATAAACTTAATTAAAAACAAAAATATAAAGGAACCATTGCCGAAACCAGTTTGGCTCAGTGGATAGAGCGTCGGCCTGCGGACTGAAAGGTCCCAGGTTCGATTCCGGTCAGGGGCATGTGCCTGGGTTGCAGGCACATCCCCAGTGGGAGATGTGCAGGAGGCAGCTGATCGATGTTTCTAACTCTCTGTCTCTCTCCCTTCCTCTCTGTAAAAATAAATAAAATAAATAAAATAAAATAAAAATAAAGGGACCATGAACCTGATGCCCCATCACTCCCTTGTCCTTTGTCTGAGGGAAGCCAGATTCACTGCTCCTAACTCCTCACCTTCCTTCAGGGCCTGGCTTCTATTCCATTTCTCCCATCAAACCTCCTGACTGCACTGACTCAGAGAAAATGCTTCTTCTTATAAAATTTACCCCCTGAAATACTTAACTAGCCTGTCAGTGCTATAAGTCAATATTCAGCTCTCATATTCTGTGAATCCCCTGTTATTTCCAACTATAATGTATGCTCTTTAAGAGCAAGGACCATATTTTGCATTTCTTTTGTCATAAAACACCTACTCCAGTGCTCTGTGAGTTACCTCAACAAGAGCCATGAAGCATCGTTTTAGTGAGCAGAATCCGGGAAAGGATGGGAGGTTTGGGATGACTTAGACCATTCACTGAGAATGATAACTGAGGATTCCGTTAATGTGTTTCAGCTGTAAGCGTGTATTTGTAGTTCCACATATGTGACTGTCCCTTTCTTCATTAGGTTTAAAAACGTTACATTTGATATCTTATCCACTGAAGACGTGGGCATCTTCGATGTCAAATCCAAATTCCTGGGCGTGGAGATGGAAAAGGTGCAGCTCAATATTCAGGTAAGCTGGGATTTCTGAGAACGGAGGGTGAGCCCTGAAATTGCCTCTTCACGATGACAATGAACTTCAGCAAAGAAGGCCAGTGTAAGCCTTATTAGCCAATATTAGCTTTGGATGCATTGATTAGTTTTTAAAGGCTATGATTTTTCAAATTATTGGAATTTAAAATGCTTTTAGGTGGTAAAACCATGTTTCCTTTTTGAAGTGTAGAGAATAATATGAAAGCATTCGGAGCTATTAGGTGGAGGCTGGACAGTTTCCTTTTGTTAGGAACTTGCACTTCTTTCTAAGACTGAGTGTGCCCAGGATTGGAGCTTTCCCATTTGCATTTCTCCTCCTTCCTCCTTCCTCCTCCCTCTTTCTTCCTCCCTCCTCCTCCCTGGAGTGTTTTTTACATGTTTCTTAAATCTATTCATTTGTTTGGGATCATATGAATGAACGACTTTGTGCAAAACAGTTCACTATAAATAGAAAAATTATATTTGCAGTCCGAGTTCTTGTTATTTTCTCGTAAGAACTACATTTAAGCCAAATATACTTGAATAGAACTGAGACACCCAGTCTATGTGTCACCGTCCTCCAAAAATGAAGGGAGGGTACAACCAAACATTTAAGTTCTTCTGCTCCCAACTTTTTAATTCTTAGCACAGAATCAATTTAGAGAAATAAGTGAGTTTTCTTTTTTGTATAAGAATTTTTAAATGGCAATGACGCCTGTTTACCTGGGTCCCAAACTACTTGTATGAAATGGCTTTCAGGTGTTCTACATGAATCATCTTGACAAGCCCCTGGGCATGATGTATGTCCCAGCCTCACTGCCTGCCCAGCCCAGCCCTGAGAGCCCTGACATTACCTCCCTCCAGGGAGCAGATACCAGAGCCCTCTTTTCTATCTAGCCTTCTTGTAACTTAAAACGAAAATGGGAGCTAAATGGGCATGATAAAAACAGTGAGATAATGGAGTAAATTAGAGTATAGAGAGAGAAATAAAAGACACTATGTAATTATGAAAAGTATACTTAAATAAACAGTATTGTTTTCTAACTGAATTTAAATATCACTAACTGTATCCATCTAACAATTTAACTGGAAGTCTTGAGTTACTTCATGTAACACTTTGACAAATATGGGAAGAGAAAAGAATGCTCTTTGGTTACTGATTCTTCTCCAGAGATGGCATACATACCATGCGATTGCCAGGCAGGCAAGGACCCAAGACCAATCAATATCAACTGGACGGATGAATGCCAAGTGACCAAGAGACCCCTGTTTAGAAAGGCCTCAGAAATTCCGTGCCTTTTCCTTTGAACACGGATGCAAATACCAAATTTTGTTAAGGATTTAGTATGCAGTGGGATCAGCTATTCATACCATCCATTTATCCACATAATTGTGAAATGTTACTCCTTAGCTAATAAGCCCCAGATTTTTAAAGTCATTACCATATCATCAAGACCAAGGCTCGATGTAAAATGAAAATAATATTCATTTTTATAATTATTGAGAATTCAAGATGATGACCGCAGCACATTAAAGTACAAGGCCCTTCTGATGATGAAACCCTGCACAGGATGAATGTCCAAGGAGCTGGCCCTACATATATTAGCTGTCAGACATAAAGTCAGCTTTATAGGTATAGCTTTCAGACAATTACATTATCAAGTGAATTACCAAGAGAAACATGATGGCCAGATCTTTACTCTGAGTCAAGAAGTTTCTAACAGCCCTAGCTGGTTTGGCTCAGTGGGTAGAGCGTCGATCCAAAGGCTGAAGGGTCTCAGGTTCAATTCCAGTCAAGGGTGCTTACCTCAGTTGCAGTCTCAACCCCCGGGTCTAGTCAGGGTGCATGCAGGAGGCAACCAATTGATGTGTCTCTCTCACATCGATGTTTCTCTCTCTGTGTCTCCCTCTCCCTTCCACAAAATCAATGGAAAAATATCCTCAGGTGAGGATTAACAAAAAAAGAAGTTTCTAACAGGTCCAAGGAAGATGCCGTGTAGCATTGTGTCTAGGTTTACTTCAGCCCACTCTTCCCTTAGTTCCTAAAGGTTATATCCTATAGCTATAGGCTATATACATAACAGGTGGGTGAGATTTACATGAAGATGTTCTGCTTATACAAATAATGGCCTGTGCTTACTGAGGCTGCAGGGTTGGCATTCTCCCTTTCCCAGTTGAAGAACGGAGGTGCAGAGAGCTGATTAGGGAAGAGGCAGCTGGAGTCCACGGTCTTCATTGCTCTGCTCCACTGCCTCTCTCACAGGTTCCAGCTGATCCTGACAAGAAAAGGGTTTGCAGATACCTTGATCTCATATGCCCAGTAACTCTCCTGTGAGGTTAAGAGTGTTACCCTTGGTTTACACACAAGGAAACAGGGGTTATGTGACACTGCAAGATCACAGGATAGCAAATGGTGGAGCTAAGACTAAAATCTGGTCTTCCAATGGCAAGTGTAATGATTATATGTTCTCTGCTCCCCACCTGGGGGGCCCAGCTAATTCCCCTGCATTGGCCATTCCTTCTCAACTTAATTCTATTGATTTCTTTTCTAAGAGATTTGGATGAACAGACTTTGCCTTTCCCAAAGGAAAAGTGAACCACCAGTACACTTTAGTAGGTAAAAGCATTCTTGATGAAAGAACTTCAGTTCCCTATGGAATTTCCGTCTCAGACGCATATTTAAATAATGCAAGGGTTTAGTTGAGTGCATTTGGAGGTAATTGAAGAAGTAGAGGAGGAAGCTAACAAGAGCCAAGTTCTCTCAAAAATTATTTCAGCTTCTTCAGGTGGCCTTCCTTAAGACATTTTCATTAAGAACCAAGAAATTTCCAGAGCTAGACATAGGACATTATCATTAAGAAAGAAATTTCCAGCACTAGACATAAGACATTATCATTAAGAACCAAGAAATTTCCAAAGCTAGAAATAAGAAAACGAGACCTGGGTATTAGTCTGGGGCAGTTCTGTTTGGCGAAGGTCTCCTGTCCTGTGTATTTTGAAATGTTACTGCTTAGTCTCATGCATATGGCTGGTGGGACCCAGTTATGAATTTTAGCAGGTGAGTTTATTTTCTTTGTTATATGGTGGCAGGGGAACACAGAAGGATAGACTGACTTGGGAATGAGGGCTTGTTCTCAGTATAGGAACAGAAGTAGTCCGGGTCAGAAGGATTTAACTTTGTACAGCAGGTCTCCAAACTTCAATCATACAGCTTCAAAAATAAATAGCATGATCATCTCACCCCATTTGTACATATTTATTTATAAAGTATACTTGCATCTATCACTATACTAAAAATATACTTTATACTTATACAAAATTTAAATGTTTAGAAAGTGAACAAAATAAATAGTTCTCTAATATTCTTTTTACTCCTTAATGAATTGTGTTGCTCAGTTCACTTTAGAAAACACTGTTGTTCTAAAGGATATACCCCATCTTGCTGGAACATTTGTTTCGAATTTTTTAATTAAAAATTAAAATTATATATCTGAATTAGCTTAATCAGAATGGTTTTCTTCCAGTGGTCTTTATCAGTTCTAAAAATCTATTTCCTTTCATTTAGGTAAGTGATTCTCAAAGTACGGTACCCGGTACCCGGGCCAAAAATATAATCATCATGAATAGGCACTTGTTAAAATGCAAATATTGGGGCCCCACCCCAGAGCTACAGAATCAGGAATTCCTGGGTGTGGGGCCCAACATGTTTTAACTAGCCCCTGTTTTAACCAGATGATTCCAACACACGTTAAAGTGGAAGATCCCCTACCTAGGTCATTAGGTCACTCGAATCTTATTTTTGTCAACAAGTTGTTCTGGAATGTTTTTCAAATGTGCTAAACGTCAAGTTTGAGATTTAATGATGTTCCTTAAATTTCAGGATTTACTTGAGATGCAATATGAAGGAGTCGCTGTAATGAAAATGTTTGATAAGGTTAAAGTGAATGTCAACCTTCTCATATACCTGCTGAACAAGAAATTCTATGGAAAGTGAAGTGCCTGCAGAAATTTCGTGGATTCGGTATCACCTGGATCGGGAAATGAATCTGTTTCATATTTTTGTTTTTAAACATGATTGGAATCACTGCTCATAAACGTGTGATTTTTTTTTTAAGACCAAAACTGTTCCGAAGAATGTACCCATTGTGCCTTTTTGATAATTTGATACTATACTCGAACGACACACAAAGCGAATTAATGTAAACACTTCCACATTATACTGTGGAATAGGTACTCTGATTTAAAACTTTGGACATTCTGTGATTTGTGTTAAAGTAGGGAGAAATGAATTTAGCTGACGAGGGACAAATGTGTAAACCTATTTTCCTATGAAAAAATTTTAAGTGTCCCATTTGAATAATGTAATTCTTCATAGATTTTTTTTTAATCTGTGAAGAAATGGAGACCTAATTATTTGTAATGAATTATTTAGACAGATACTTAGTTCTAAGCCCTGTCTTCTGGGAGTTATCAATTTTAAAGAGAACTTTTGTGCAATTTTAAATGAAGTTTTTATAAGTAATTGAAGGTGACAATAACACTTTCTGTATAAAAGTATATATTTTATGTGATTTATTCCTACTAAATGACGTGCACTAGTGCCTCATGGTAAAGACTCTTGTACCCAGAGCCTGTAAGTGACTAAAGAACATCGTGAATAGCAATTCTTAGGCCCCCACCTCTACCCTTCACAATTTATTTGAATACTTCAATTGTGCCTCTCAATTTTTGTAATGCAATAAAATCAGTATTTAGATGGTTTTTAAATGTATTCTTTGAAAATTGTTTCATGTAAAATAAATGTTACTGAATTCATTAATTTGGCTTTTTAGTTGTTTCAATAAATCCAAACAATTTAGTGGAGAAGGTTCGTGGTGGGGCTTATCAGGGAAAGAAGGAATACACCTACAGTTGTATGCATTAGGGTACAGAGTAAGCTGCTGTGACCAAGAGATCCAAAACCCTGTGGTTGAAACAAGATAGATGTTTTTCTCAAATTCAGTACCTCCAAGGTTTTCCGGGGATCCGGCTCTGTCCTTGTCACTGATTCCTGGCCAGCAGGAAGAGGGAAAGAAGTCCAGGGCGAGCATTGTAAGTTACACATGTCACTTCTGCCTATATCCATTGACCAAACAAAACTTGCCAGAGCTAGCTGCAAGAGAGGCTGGGACATATGGTCCCTAACTAGGCAGCCAGGTCCCCAATTAGAACCTGGGGTAGAGAGGGCAGTGGTTCTATTATTAAAAGGGAGAGTGATTCCCAGGGACAGTTTAGCAGTCTCCACCACAAAACTAATTCAGACTTTCTGGTTGGAACCTCCCTGACACTTCGTATTCTGTTCATTCACTCAACAGGCTTTATTTTCAACAAGGATTACCAAATATTGAGAAAGTGGGCTAGCTTTTGCACACTTGGCACAAATGAACTTTCAGTATTAAACCAATAGAATTTGGAAAATCAAAACTTTAAAAAGTAGAATCTGCTACTTTAGTGATTGTTTCAGGCTATACATATTTTTGACAAAAACATAAACACTTAAAAACAATGCTCATTGTCTCATCGATTTGTGGGTGTGTTATGTTGTTGTTATTGTTGCATTAACCTTAATACAGACTTCCTAAAAGGAATCAAATGAACAGTTAAGTTTCACCTTGAGAATAAACCTCCCTTTCCCCTACAGCCAGTATTAGCTGAAGGACAGGAGCCCAGGGATAGTAGGAGGTAGGTTAGGCTTCCTAGTTCATGCTGCAGAAAGGACTTTTTGTGGGTATATGGTAAAAGCCAAAATTAGGGAAAGATATCTGGAGACAAAAGCTAACCTTTTGTAGCCTCCTAAAAGGTGCTTGTTGCCTGGCTGGTGTGGCCCAGTGGTTGAGTGTAGAAGACCCATGCACCCAGAGATTGCTGGTTTGATTCCTGGCCAGGGCACATGCCCAGGTTTCGGGCTCAATTCCCAGTAGCGGGTGGTGCAGGAGGCAGCAGATTGATGTTTCTCTCTCATCGATGTTTCTATCTCTCTCTCTCTCTCTCCCTGTCCTTGAAAACAATTACAAATATACAATAATAATAATAATAATAGGGGCTTGTTAATTTATTCTAACAGTGAGTGAACTGCTTGAGTGTTATTTGTATGAATCAAGATCTTTGTGTATTGCCAACCCCCTCAAGGAAAACTGACTGTTTTCTCTGTTGGCCCACAGATGAGGTTATTTTTCAAGATATTACCAATGGCTGCTGAATGGGTGACCCAGAGGAGAAAGCATTCGAAGAGGAGGAGCATGAACAAGAAGCCAGTGTAGGCATGGAGACTGTGCCTCTTCCAGGAGGGTGGAGCCATTTCCCAAACCAGGGACAGTTGTTCCTTATAACCCTGAGCTAGGGCTCCTGATCGATGCAGGGAGGAGAAACAATTGTCCTTCTACCCTTCTGAGTTCTAGGCTGAGATCCCCTACAAAAACAAAAACACATTAGCAGCAGAAAACACATAGAAGTTTATTAACCTGTATGCCACATGTACATAGGAGCTACCCAGGAAAACAGAGAAACTGCCCACGTTGCCACCTTCAGCACTATCTTCTACTAGACCAAAAAGCTACTTGGGGGACAGCGGGAGGGGCAGTCGTGGGAGGTCAGGAGAGGAAACCAAGGCTGCCCTGCCATGTGGTTGTCTCCCCGTTGAAACCGTGGTCTCATAATAGCTCTCTTCCTGGAAGAGGCCCCCTTCCTAAGGTAAGTGCCCTTACAAAAGGGTGACTTCTACTCTGTCCTCCGAGCTTCTCCTGTATTTGTAGTTTCAGAATAATCAGCTAAAGGTAAGACTTGGCTAAGAGGCATATTTTGGGGTGATACATTTTGCTATCCTTGTCCAGCTTCCTCCACTTCCCAATTGAAACAATAACTTGATCTTTACATAGCTTACTCCTGTTTTGATAAATGTTTCTCATGTTTCCACTGTTACAAAAATGGCCTTTGGTCTGAAGGTACAGAGGGTCCATGCTCCCCTGAACTCTACTTTTTAGCCCCTTGGATGTAAAAAGGCAAAACAGACTTTAGGAGAACTCTAGCTACTATGAGGGAAGAAAAATAATTTTCCTTTGGTGGTTCCCTAAGGATAGGGGACACCAAGGCAAATTGGGCAGTTGAAGCTTATACACTGTTCTGGACTAAGGAGAGGAAGGCAGCAGTCTGGGACTTCAAAGGGAAAGTAGACAGTTTACAGAGAGAAAGAGCAAATGTTTGGTAAACAAACTCTTGCTGGGGCCACTGGGAAACAATGGGCACAGAGGCGGAGTCTGTCAAACAGCTGCTGGATTCCTTCCTGTCTGCACCACTCGTTCAGGTTAAGCTGAGATGTCCCATTGAGGTGGGTTTCTATCTGAATTCCTTTAGGCAGGTAAGGGGGAAGGTTCTTTTAGGTTTTTGTTTCTTAAAAATAACCAACTTAAAATAATCAATATCCCAAAAGGCATATTGTGGGGTGGCAAACTCAACTTCCCTTTGTTGGTGGTGAAAACGACACCATTGTCAGACAAGTGGAGTCAGACCAGACCTCGGTCCAGCAACCTCGGTACTTAAGTTCTGGCTAAGAAATAATTCAGGTGGGGCGGGGGGAGGGGGTAATGGGGGGATATGGACACATATATAATACCTTAATCAATTTTTAAAAAATTGAAAATAAAAAAAAGAATTCAGAGCCAAGACTCAAACTATAAGAGAAAGTTATTTTAGAAAGTCACAGAGGTAGAAGAAGTGAGCGGTAGAAGTAAGCTATAGAAGAAATGGGCTCAGGAAACCCGTTACAAAAGCAAAAAAAAAAAGGTCCTTGGAGCTTAGGAGAAACCAGGAAAACACCTGGGGGGAGGGGCGGGGACAGGCACAGGTGCACTCCATAGAAGGAGCTGAACTGGGTCCTCTGGCTTGAGGGTATTTATCCCGGAGGTCTCGGGAGAGGATTCCAATAGAATATTCATCAGCTTTCCAGGCGTGTCCTTCGTGTCCTTCAAGGTCGTGATCTCTACTGATGGGTCAGCACCAGGGCTGGGGATCATTAGTCAATGAAGCTGGTCCTAACGTCAGCCATGGCTTCCCTCGTTTGGTTTTGCTGCTTTTCTGGACCTGGAGCTGAGACACAGCTGAGGCCTCACTGTACTTGATGCAGGTCAGAACCTCATTTCTGTGGGGGCTTAATGCTTGCGGGCTCTTTTCAGGCCCCTTTGTCAGTTGCCCCTCTAAGGGGACTAACCCGCATGCCAGTGGGGGACAGGTCAGGGGAGGTCCTAAACGCATGAAACCAGCGAAATGCTGGGGTGAGAAAGGTTACCCTGGGGGAGAGGGCCTTGTTTTCCAGTTTTGCCTGTTGCTAGGCACCTGGGGCTTTCCGTCCTGGTGCCCTTCTGTACTTGGCCCATCATTCTTGCTCTGCTCACGTCTAACTACCTCCCACACCCTCTCAAAGGATATGCTCTAGTGATCTCCGAGAGAGGGCAAACCAGCGCACACTGGAATAAAGAGAACAACTCAGTTTTCTGACATGCACCACTCCCTTATGTCACTGAAAAACCAGAACCATAATGTGTTGTGGTTGGGTAGTAATTAGAGGTGCTATTCATGATGTAAGTGTTTGTCTTGGACTGTGGTTTAGTAGGGATTTGTGGTACTCCTCTAACATCCCAAGCGGCAAACCACAGAACTCTCAATGGTGAAAGCTGTCATATTTTGAGAGATTCTAGTGAGCATTGGATGGTCTTACTGCTGATCGGTGCTTTGAAAAATCTATTGCCTCTGTTACTGAAACCAGGACTTAGCAAGAGGTTAAGATAGAATCCTCTTAACTAGTCTGTAAGCCCCAGAGGACAGAAACGGTTTCAGTCCCTCTGTGAGTCCAGAGCAGAGGTGGAGTCCGGAAGGCAAGCTGAGGAGGAGACAGGTGGTCTCACTGTCATTTTCCTTAGGGCACAAAATCTCTTTAATCCATTGGAAGGTGTGATGGTTCATTTTCTGTGTCGACTTTGGCAGGCTAAGGGATGCCCAGACAGCTGGTAAAACATTATTTCAGAGCTGTGAGGGTGTTTCCAGAATAGATTAGCATTTGAATGAAGACTGAGTAGAGAGATTGCCCTTACCAATGTGGGCAGGCATCATCCAATCTACTGAGGGCCAGTTCTCTCTCCTCTTGAGCTGAAACAGCCATCTTTTCCTGCCCTGGACATCGGAGCTCCCGGTTCTCAGGCCTCCGGGCTCTGGCAGTTCCACTGTCACTGTCCTGGTTTTCAGGGCTTTAAACTCACACAGAATTATGCCACCAGCTTCTCCAGCTTGCAGACAGCAGATTGTGGGGCCTCGAATCCTCCACAACCACATGAGCCAATTCCTATCATCTCCTCATATATATCTACATATTGGTTCTGTTTCTCTGGAGAACCCTCACTAATGCCGAAGGAAAATGAACAGATACTGGAAGTAAAAGATATCAAGTTCACTTTATATAACTCAAAAGTTTTTTCACTTGACCTTTACCTAGCACCCCAAGCGTAGGGATAGTCTAGCATCCTATCCATAGTATGTAATTAGTGGAAATACTGTCGTTGACCCATTATGAGATTAACTGCTAAGCCCAAAATACCAGTGCAGGTTTATAACAGCAAAAGGCAGACACAGGTCTGCTGGGTAGCTTGTAACTTCATTACAGACCTACTGTTTACTTGCAAAACAAACGTGACGATAGCTGCACTGAATCTGGAGTATCACACAGCTGCTTTGAATACAACTTGATTTCATTTTATTTGAGTCCTGGTATCATTGCCATCAGCTTCCACAGGAAATGACCAGGCAGGTTCTTGGGAGAGATACACTGTTGTCCTTGCAGGGCTTGGAATAGAGGGGTGGTGGTGAGAATACCTGAAGCAGGTAGATCATCTGTGGGTTTAAAAGAAACTGCTTGCATGTCATCTTGGGATTAAAACTCTCACAATTGTGATGTCATGTTCATTCATAAACACTATGAGAGGGTAGTTAATGACTCATATTATTTAATGCCAGGCAAGTTCAAACAGAGAAAACGTAAACTGACATTAAGTGGTTCCAATACAAATGAGAGTTCCTTTCTGAGGAGTATCAATGTGGGGCGACCCGCTCTGGTTGGTAAACTACCCAGGCTTGCTCTAAAACTGGCAGCGAGGAGGTTGTTGTGTGGGTGACATGGAACAAATGAAGTAGAGATCGATAGCTTTTTCAAGAAGCTCTAAAGAGCATACAAATATTGTAAGAACTTTGTAGAATCTGAGGGGAAAAAACAAACAGAAAATAGAAGGTCACCAACAGACCATAGCAAGAAATTAGAAATCAATCACCAAAAAAGCCAGTCAAAACTTCCAATAATTTATGAGTTGAAGAACATATAATGAAATTGACAAAATATTTAGACCTGAATATACACATCAAAACTTGCAAAATGCAGCTGAAGTGGTCATTTGAAGGAAGAGTGAAAATTAATAAGATAACCTGTCAGTTCAAAACGTTAGAATAAAGGATAAATCCTAAGGAAATAGAAAGAAAAAATAATACAAAGCCTGTGTGACATTGAAAAGAATAAAAACAATAAAACAAAAAGATGAGCATTGGGAAATGGCCCATTTTCAACTGCTGGCCAGATTAATCAAGGAAAACAAGCAAATATGTTATGTTAGGTACAAAAGTGGGGGCTACACTGCAGATAAAATAGATAGCTTTAGAAAAATAAAATGTGGTATATAATTCAAGTGAATACTATAAAGAGTTAGTTTAAAAAACTGAATATACATGTATCAAACAGGTAAATCTAGAAAATGGACGCTGCAGAAATATTCCTAGAGTATGTTACTCTGTGTGTAAATATTTAAAATGTACTAAGCAATAGTATTTTTTTAAACATAAATGTACTAAAAGTGCAAAAACATGGGGAGAAAGTTAGTCTCCTGGGCAAGAAAAAGAATGGAATTAAAAAAGTGTACAAAAAAGCTTAACTGGTATAAGATGTATATGTTATATTTACATATATATGTTAACACTGGGTTAGGCTGTGTGAAATATTGGGCTCTGTACTTTTCTATGCTTGAAATATTGTGTCATTTACTATATGAAATCCTGTTCAGTTCTTTTACCTCTCAAAGCAGTAGTTTTCAAAGTGTGTCCCTTCCACTTGTCACCACCACCATCACCATCCCCTCAGCTTCAGGAATCTGCACCTGTGCATGAGAAAGTTAAAACCACTGATTTTGAAGGTGGCCACTCAGTGAGGTAACCACACCCTTTTAGAAACCCTACAGCAGTGGTTCTCAACCTTCTGGCCCTTTAAATACAGTTCCTCATGTTGTGACTCCCAACCATAAATTTATTTTCGTTGCTACTTCATAACTGTAATGTTGCTACTGTTATGAATCGTAATGCAAATATCTGATATGCAGGATGGTCTTAGGCGACCCCTGTGAAAGGGTCGTTCGACCACCAAAGGGGTCGCGACCCACAGGTTGAGAACCCCTGCCCTACCGTGAGGAAGACATACCTCATTCAGTACCACTCACCCACCTTGCTCATTGTACTTCAGCCCCAGTCTAAAGAAGCCAACTCAAGATAACATAGGCTGTGTGATTCAGTTTACATCGCTAATGGGTCATTCATGAAGGCTCTATTTTAGAGAAATAACTATACTCGGCATTCTCTGTAGTTAATATGCAAAAAGAAGCTAAGCATTTCATTGTTTCAGCAACCCTCTTTTATGTCAGTAGAGGTACATTCTGTTCTGATAACTAAACAAAAAAATTTCTTTTAAACTTTACAGTTTTGTAAAATGGTTAAAAACATTTTCCACCAATGAAATATAAAATTTTAAAGTGGTGTAGCCAGAGTATTATTCCATTCTTATTTTAAGGATTTACATGCTTAGATACCTATACCTGTATGTGGTTACAATATCTTAAATGATGGACAGAAACTTTTAACAGTGGCCGTCATGGAGACGTATGTGGTTCTTAGAAGAGCAGGTGGAGATACTTTATATCCTTGATCTGTTACAATCTCTTGCCAAGTGTATTGATTATGTTTATATTTTACACTGTAAAGCCCTTTTTGATGTTTAAACAATCCTGAAATTGAGTTGTTACTTACAATCAATATGTCACAGTTTAATTGACAGCATTTTTTCTTTTTTCTTTTCTTTTTTTTTTTTTTTTAGCTTATGCCTAATAACATTTATTTATTGCTCACATGACAGTAGGTCTGATGTAGGTCAGGGTGGTTCTTCTTCAAATGGAGACCCAGATGTTCAGGGTTCTTCTAAATTGTGTCACCCCCACATTCAATATGTGGCCTTTGAAATGCTTCAGGTTTATGCTCATGTGGAGAGCAGCTACAGTGTTTGGACAGGTTCAAGCCTCGGACGAATGAGAGGGCACAGTCCTCTCGTGGCAAAGCTGTGTGCAAGTCCTAGCTTGGAGGGCAAAGCCCTCCCAGCACAATTATAGCCCAAGCATTTTTTCTTATTTGTGGTACATAAATGAAAAGGATGAGTCTTTAAATCAATGGCATCTTTTTTAAAATCAATGGTGTCTTAAGATTGATGACAATAATATCCCTTAATAGGGAGTGGAGAAATGCACCATTTTAATGGTTGACATCTACTGGGAGAAGTGAATGAGGGAACTTGTGAAGCAGCATTCTATCATTGGGTTATGCAGTCACCTATTGAGCTGCTTCTATACACCACAAGGCGCTGTGCTCTGAGGAAGATGGGGGACATGGGGAAGAACGAGCATCTTTACTGTTTTTTCTTCACTGGTTTCCGTGTCAGGGCTCGTGGGGAATGACCCTCTCCATGCGCAATTCCCTTTACAAAACGCTTAGAAATCTGATCAGTGACTCAGTGCAGTTAATCGGCCACGGGGTGCAGCGCACACTCGCACATCAGCGAGGAGAAGGGCTGCGGTGAACTTTCCCAGAAGCGACGGGCGGAGGGGACCCACTTCCCGCTGCGGTCGGAGACGCGCTCACCAGAGACGCGCTCTAAGCAAAATAAGCGACGAGCCCCTCCCCGCGGGCCGGCCCGGCGTCCTCCTGGGGCCCCTGGAGGGCAACGGGAGAGTCCCCTGCCCTGTGACCTGAACTGGCCCAACTCTATGAAATCCATGACAGATGGTCCAAGAAAATGGGAGCACCCCTTCACCAGGGCACGTCGTCCTCTGGGCATCCGCCTCGCAGGCGGCGCCAGGGACTGCCCCGGGCACAGGGGGTGCCCAGCCGCTCTTCTCCCGGGAAAGGCTGCGCAGGTGGTCCTAACGGCCCGGGGTGGGGGACAAAGGGCTATCCGAGCGAGCGGGCCGGGGCAGAGGCTGCCCTCGCAGCCACGGAGCCCGTGAAACAGGTGCTCTACGTGTGAAACGTCTACCTTCACCGAATAAGCATCCCGGGGGCAATCTTGTCACTCCAGTCTAAACCTTTAAATCCGCTATTCCTAAATTACAACAGTATGAGTCACTTGCAGATTTTCAACTAAATCGCGAATTTTCCAACGGGCCGCAGCGCTCAGCTGAGGTCCGAGGCTGTGCACGGGGCTCATGGACGCGCCCTAGGCGCATTCCTGACCTGGGGAGT